>NW_028227270.1:23413919-23591419 GCF_978045245.1 Mus caroli | reverse complement strand
TGCACCCACACACAAACATGTACAAATCATACATACATGCATTCACATGTACATGCATTCATAATATGTGCATTCATACATACATGCACTCATATGTATATGCATCTTTTGAAGCAATGAGAAAAAGGGAGAGGGAGATGCTCTCACCTCAGTTCCAGGAAGTAAACAAGTTCTAAATCCTCTCACTTCTTTGAAAATTATTTAGCATGTTTCCTAGAGACTAGCAAAATGTCGCCATTTCCCAAGTAGGCAACACCTGACCTGGATCTGGTTGGAGGAGAAGAGGGAAGAGTGAATCTGTCTTCAGACACTGAGCTGTGGATAAAGACGGATGCCTGCTAGGTGTGATCTGGACTGCCACACACCGAGCGTTCAGCAGAGACCAAGGCTGGCGATGCAGATTGGAAGACACCTGAAACCACAGGGTAAAGTCAAACTGTAAAGATTAAATCATAACTGCTGCAGCAAAGAACAAGTCCTGAGTACTCCAAGAAGATCTTAGCTCCACCCCTGGATGGGGAAAGCACCCTTCAAAGACTCAAAGACATCCATTCCAAGAATTCAACTAGACTCTCAGCTGATTTTCTGTAGCGCTCTTGAAACCCTGTCAAAATAAAGGTTTGTGAAATTGTTGTGAACTTGTAATTATGAGCTTCCTAGAGAAATGTATAGAGACAGAGCAGTGTTTGGTGTATTGTGTCTCTTGGAACTGTTCGTAATAAGCACAACTGAGTCACTTTTCAACATTTTCAACTTTTAAAATGTATTCCACCTTTCTAATGGAAAATGTAAACTTTAAATCGTCACAATATTGCTCTGTGCACTTGAGTTTCCTCTCTCCGTGCTCCTAAACAGAAGTCTAAGCAACACGAGTCCTCCCAGCTGCTGATGTCCTGGTGGTACTGGTCCACTCCTTGAAGAGTAGGAGCTGAATAGGGAAGCTAACAGGTGTTGCAATAAAGCTTCCAATGACCTGAGGCCCAAGAAGCCAGCTATGGTACCCTCATCTGAAGATGGCTCAGAGGGAGGGAGTGTTTTTCTTTCTAATTACAAGACACTGTGAAGCTGTCAGGGTGCCAACGGTGACAGAGAGCACTGGTGGCCAGGGTTGAATAGCTGAAACCTTGGCCAGGCAGAAAGCCATTGGAAAGGGTCCAGGTCAAAGCAAAAATGTGGCTGAGGGAGACGCCAACTCTGTGGGAGACTGCAGCTGCAAGTGGCAAAGGCCAAGGTGGGGTGGCTGGGGTCAGGGCTGTGGGAAACAGACACCCCAGGAGTCTGCATGTGGGTAGCAGAGGCAGGGAAAAGCCACAGCTCTGAACTGAGTCACAGATTCGAGGGTGTCACTTTCTGAAAATCCCATATGTATCTGAGGAGCATGAAATACCTGAGGTGAGGTTTCAGACTATGGGCAGTAATTGTGGCATCATTTTGTTTGAGTCCAAAAACTGGTGTGCTGAGGGTATCTGAGATATAAATAAAACCCATGGATTACAGAGTGGTTAAAAAGCAGCTGTTTGCTTATTTTATATGCTTGCATATACATGTGTGTATGTGGAAATATAAACAGCATGGCCCAACAGAGCACATTTGCAATTAATTTTAAATTACTAAGTACTAATGAATGATTTTAAGATGCTTGCACACAATTTGTTCTCAAGCATTTTCATATTTGAACTCCCCCCTAATCTTATTTACACTGCTCCTTTGCTTAGCAAATATTCTCTAGCTAGTGTCATGTTTGTAAGTGCTCCTGGCTTGTGCAACTGCAGAGGCTGCAACCCTGCTCCCATGTAAACACAGACACCTGGAGTCCAGAAGAACAGGGTCAGGCAGCTTCATGGAGGTCAGTTTCTTAGAAGGGACAGGATGTCCACTGTCTTAATTGGAGTTCTCAAAAGAAACAGAATCAGCTGGGAACTCTAATCATGCATAAACACACACATGTACATGCACACATTCATATATGTATAGTTTACTCACTATGTCAGAGAGACAGAGACAGAAAGAAATTTCCCAAGATCAATGTCATCCAAGTCTTTACATCTCCTCAGTAGAGAATTACTAGTTTAGATAATCGCTACTCAGGTGACAGAAGTAGCTTCTGGATGCCTGGCACAACCTCTAGGCCAGCCTAGACATTCTGAATAATAATCTGTGTTTTACCAGGGTCCCCATGTGACTTGTTGGCATACCAGGCTTTGAGGACATTTGATTCATGATGGCCTGCTTAACCACAATACTGTTAAACTTCTATCATGAACAAAACACTATATAGTCCACTCTGGGGGACAACTAAGAAATAAAATAGACATAATTCTGGGTCTCACTGGTACTCTCAAGTCTATACTTATTCAGCTAAGCTAAATTATGTATTACTGTGTGACTGTCCCCACACACATACCTGCTACTAAATAATATGTGGTCAAAAGTATCCTTATTTACATGTTTGCCTGTCCATAACATAATCTTTGCAAGTGAAAAAGCACATTCCAAAATGGTGTATACTAGATAAGGTAATCTGTTTGGCAGACACAAAATAATTGAAACGGTGTGCGTGTAAGTATTATCTGCATATATAAGCCAGAAAAATTTTAGAATCTCTCAGGAAAGGGGATTATGGATAATCTTTATCTTTTCCTCTTAAAAGATTTTTAGCATTTTCATCCAATCTTTTACAATAAGCACATGTTATTTTAATAATTAGAAAAGGCAAGATTTTTTTTTTCAAAAGATGACCTTACCGGCTGTGTCTGTTCCTCTTCATCGTCTGTTCTTGCAATAAGGAGATCCAAGGTTCGTAAACCATGTCTACACAATTCCTCATCTGGCTAAAATTCATGTGTTCCCTTGTCTGGAGACAGGATCAGGACTAAAGGCAGATGTGATTCAAGTACCTGTGTTAGAGGCCTTTATAGCCTCTGAGGCGGGGGGCTGGGGGGGGGGGGAGACAGAACACCAAGTCTATGGTCAGATTCAACTCCAGCTGAGGAAGCAGACAGCCCACCATGACTCAACTATCCCATATCCTCTTCCTCCCAGCCAGATGGCTGGGCTGCAGTTCCCAGACATCTCCATGGTGCAGTTCGATCCTAGGACTGATGAAATGTTAGCAGCGGTGATGGGGGAGGCTCCTCCCTACTTGCCTCCCACGGTTCCCACTCTCCTCCCATGATGAGTTGGTGTCCATAGGGCCCTGGAGACAGATAACAGAGCCACAGGAAGGAAGCCCCTGAGCTCTGCCTCACACGAGTTAGAGCAGGCTGCCTTTTGGGAACATATTTTGGGTGTGATATAAGCAAGAAACACTAGATCGTGATCACACTTGAGCCATGAAAACTTGGGTGTGGGAAGCTGTTGGTTACAGAACATTTGCACCGGGTTTTGAGCAAAGTACTGCTGGTGTGCCAAGATAAGAGAAGCAGAAGAGAATTAATTGCAGTGTATCCGAGGCTGGGTAGGGTTCCTCTTAAGGAAGATGAGTTTGACCAATGGAACTGAACTACGGTTAGCTTTATTCTCATATCCAAGCATTTGGGAACACTTACCAAAGGGGATCTGCATGGTGGCAGTCAAACATTTGATACAAATAGGTGGCTTCCTTTCATAGCCTTATGTATCAGTTAATTTCTTACTTGCTGTGATAAAACAAATGCCTGACAAAGCAATTTAGGGATGGAATGGTTTATTTGGGTTCACAGTTTGAAGATCCAGGTCACTGGGTCAGGAAAGTTGTGGAGACTTTGAAGAGCGTGAGGCCGTTGGTCACTGTGTATCTGCAGTCTAGAAGCAGGGAGAGGTGAATGGCAATGCCCACCTTGCTATCTCCTTTGTACTTGGCCTGGGGTCCCAGACCACAGAATGGTGTCCCGCATAGCCTTGGTGAGTCCTTCCACCTACAAACACAAAGTATGTCCACAGCACAGCCTGGTTTCCTAGGTAATTCTAGATCTCATCAAATTGACGGTATTAACCAGCAGACTAGGAGGGAAGATGCATGAGACATGATTATCTTAACCAGTGAAGAATGAACTCAGAACAATTCTTCTCCAGCAAGCTGGTCTGCAGCAGGATTCTGAGATCCCAGTCACTCAAAACAGCAACCCTGTCGGTTTAGTGGCAGTTGTGTGTAAAGGCCATCATGTCGTCCCATTAGAGTGCCTGGAGTTTCTTGCTTGCTTGAACGTAACTGCTCTTCTGCTCAAAATTACATTAAGATGAAACTTGGCACTGGATTTGTCAGCCAGATGTGAAATTTTATTGTCAAACAAATAAGCCAAAAGAAAGAGTGAAAAATGTTTCATGGATCCCCAGTTGTGGTGATGGGGTGTTTGTTCACTGAAAAATTGAGCTAAGAGATTAAAGCTTCAACTTAAAATATAAAATTTTGCAAACAGTTACTATTTTAAAAATATGACCGTATGTATATATTCAAGAGGCTTTGAAATAATAGCTACTAACAAAAGAAAAAGACCATGCACATTAATAAACTATTTGGGTGGGCCTGAGAATATTCTCTTTCCTTCTCACTACACTGAAGCCTTGATGCTGACTAACAAACCTCGACCTACACATAATGTCTCTCTTTGTCATGAATTTATTTCAGACTCTTTTCCTAGGCGAGCAAGAGGCACAATCTGGAAGATATCTTAACAACCAACACTTCCTGTTGGATGTCAGAAATGACTGTTACTGTAAAAAAAAAAAAAGTGATTGCTTCTCTGCTGACACTTTGAATAAAGGCATGTTTGACCAACCTGAGGCACGGTGTTCCCAGGGATGAACCAGGGAATTGAGGAATTTGGAGCCAAAGACTACCTGGTCAGGGTCAGAGAAACTGCAGGCTGTCCAACACCTTCAGTAAGTTAGTATCATAGAAGGGAGGAGCAGGGTAGGCATGGACAATGTCATAGACACAAGAAGGATGACAATGAGAAAAGTCTGGCAAGCTATCAAAAGGCACAGAGCACGAGTGAAGTACCGATCCCTTCTGGAACACCAGCAAAGATGGTGCTATTGATGCAGCCTGACTCCTCCAGGGGGCCAACCCATGCCCGATGCAGACCACCAGGGGAGTAGGGACCACCCCTGGAGGACCCCTAAGCTGGTGGGTAACTCTGGAGCCCAGAGGTAGCACTCTCTGTGGCCATAGCTCCTTTTATTGCCTGAGGGACACAATGATATTTATACCTCATTCACGGAGTCTATGGGGCTTAATCAGTTCAAGTGCATAGGCACCAAGAAGCTTGGAGAAAAGACTAGAATTATATTATTCCTGGCTGGGAGTGTTCCCTTTAAAATGTCTCCTAATTACAGTACCACCCTTGTAGATGCAGACCACAGCGAGGTCCCGGGCTGTATTGTAAACTTATTCCCACCTAATAAACTTCTTTTCTTGGCATTTTTCTCCCTGAAGCATGCTCTTTTATCCCGCAGCTTTCTCAACCCAGGCTTGCCCACTTCAGGAGATGTCTCCAAGGGTGGAAACTGGAGGAAGACCAGTGAAACTAAGTCTAATCCCTCTGTGTCACAATTAGAGCTGGAGCCTCAGGGGACTGATGTCCCACAGGCTCAGCTGCTACGGGAACTCACTGGGCTACCTGCTTGGCTCTGAGGCTCAGTCACTTTGTAGTTTTTCTAACTCATTCAAGATGTCAAGATACCACTCTCTTGTTCTTCTTTCTCTCTGTCTGTCTGTCTCTCTGTCTCTTTATCTCTGTCTCTCTCTCCCTCTCACACACACATGCACACAGACATTCACACACATATGCTCTCACACTCAAACACACACTCAGACTTAGTCATACACACAGACACATCCACACTATACACACACTCACACACATACACTCACTGACACACATATACTCACACACACACACACACTTACACTCATACACACACACTTACACTCATACACACAGACACATTCACACACACATATGCGCACACACATGCTCACACTTGCGCTCACATACACACAGACACTCACACTCATACATTTACACACACACTCACACTCATACACACATGCATGCATACACCACACACACACACACACACACACACACACACACACTCACACACTGTGAGTTAAGCTTCCTCAGTTGTAAGCAGCCTGAGTGTGTTTACAGCTCCTATTCTTAGTCTCCACTATTTGCTAGAGCTCATCCATGTGAAAACTCAAGACCTCTTCTTTTCATCAAAATGTTAGTGCTTAGTTATTTTAAGATGAAATGGTTCGGTGACTCATAGTGGAAAGGAATTTCATGTTCCAGGTGCTCTGCTACCTGAGCATATGTGAGAGTGTCTGCACCCATTCAGGCTTCATCTCGAAAAATTTTGGAGGGGGGTGGGTGGGTGAGTGGGAGGGAGGGAGAGAGAGACAAAGAGAGAGAGACAGAGAGTAAGAACATTCACCTATTGTGAAGGAGCTCTACCGTAAGACTTAGATAGCTTTAGGAGCAGGCTAGGCCATTGACTCTGGGACCACTCTCCTGAGCTTACCACAGAAACCAAGGCCCCCTGATGAGCTCCTCAGGACTAGATGCTTTGGGATAACTGACAGCTACCCTCCCTGTCTTCCGGGAAGACATTCCTGAGATCTGCCGCAGTGCCCTCTCCTGAAGAAGTTTGTGTGTACTTGTGCTGGAGGTGGAGAAGGGGAGTGGTGGCTTTGTTTAAGGCAAGCTACTCAGAAGAGCGTGTATATGGAAGCAAAACCAAGGGTCTGGGGTTTTTCACATTAACCGTATCTCATTTGTGGTTGCTGGTTAATCTGGGAAAGCATGGAGCATGCAAATTCTCAATACGTATAGAAAAATGCCAGGGGGAGGGGTGCCTGCCTGCCATCCTGCAGAAAAGGGTCCCTGGAGGAGGCTGGGCTGGTAGTTTGCTGAACTGGTGAGTACTGGATTCAGCAAAAGACCCTACCTCAAAAAATAAGGGGGAAAGGGATAGGAAAAAGATGCCCAACATTGACCTTTGAACTCCACCTGCATACCAACATATGTGTGCAGTCACATGACCACTTAGGCTAGCAAGGAGAGAGAGAAAGAGAGCAATGAATAAAAAGAGATAGTCCCACGCAAGCAGGTGGCAGACAACTGTAATTCCAGCATTCAAAAGGCTGAGATAGGAGGATTATAAGTCTAAGACCAGTCTAAATTACCCAGAGCATTGAAGACCAGCTTGGGCTACTGTCTGTTTTAAGACCCTGTCTCAAAGAACTAAGAGAAAAAGCCCATCACTTAAGAAGTTATTTTCCTATAGAACATGTGACACGAAGTATAAATCCCCATTGTCACAATACCTTGGAAGCATGAAAAATAGAAAGCAGCTATACATCTAGTTTTCATGGATACTGTTTCATGGCTACTTTCATGCCTATGACAGCATCATCATAGTGACAAGTATTTTTGTCCATCTTTTGTGATACTACACAGCACATAGTAGGTATGAATCAAAGTCCAAATAGTCTTTATAGCTTTTAACAAATTTCCTGGGATCCTGTACCAATCAATATTTTGGGGGACTACACAGGTATATATTCCCCCATGCTATATAGCTGACTTGATACATGCCTCTGAATTAATATTTTAGTGTTTCTTTGTTCATGGATTTAATTAATATTCATACTTAACAACTCTATTTAGTGAATGATGTCTGTTGGTGTATTCCTTATGCTCTGAGTAAGCGTCTCCAAGGAGGGAGAGCCTCCAGCCCGAACTTCTGCACACCATCTGCAGGGGTTGTGCTCTGGGTGTTCTGTGACACCTGTCACTCACACCACTGAGATTCCTCTCCTGGTCACTCAGCTTGTGTCCTGGAGCAAGTGTTGCAATCCAAGATACAAGCAAAAGATGCTTACGTGCAGGAGCCACTGCTGCTGAATGGACGCAAGTATATTATGCTGAAATGAAAGCATAAATAAAATAAAGCTTGACTGAGGAAAAAAAGATGTCTGTGGGGGTGTGGCATCAATCCTTAGACAATTTGCAAAGGAAATATCATAAGAGCAGGGACCAAGCCGACACTTATACACTTGATCAATTCAGAGGCTACAGACAGGGTGTGCCTTGCCTTCCAGACATTGGAAGCAATGGAAGAGCCATCACTGATGACCAGAAAAGACATCTCCATAGGATGGAGTTCCTTCTAAGTGGGCAGTGGAGTGCAGATTCCTCTGAGCTCCCACCTCCTGCAGTATACCCTGCCTGCCAGAGAGCTGAGAATGAATCACTATCTTAAATCCGGAAAGGCATACTCCACAATGCTTTCAGGAGGCTCAGAAGCAAAGGCACACTTGGTTTTCAAATAAACTAGAATCTAAGAGTCTCTTCCTCTTGGCTCCTTCACAGTCTTGTATAACTCCTCTGCTTCCTAGAGTAACCACCAACAGTGTAGCCATCCACAGTGCCTACCCAAGGCTAGCTCTCCCCATCATTCCATAGTCCTATAAAGAGCTATTCCTACTGGCCCAACATAAGCCAGTTATCACTTCCAGGCCCATGGACATGAGTTGATTCATAGTCTACTCCCCTCCCCCCACCCCCACCAAAGGTCTTCAGAAGCTATGGGCAGGAGTTGAGGGGAGTAGAACAGGTTCCCCGCCTCCCCCCGCAACCCCCCCCAGGTGGTGAGGGTGTGAGTTGTTGGTTTCCTAATTTAGGATCGCTTAGTAAGACACACAGACTAGTCGTTTGAGAACAGCCCTTAAGTTTCTAGTTAGCATCGAGCTCAAGTCAACTACAGGAGACTTGAGGGTCAGAGATTCCGGTTCTGCTTTGTAGCCCAGAGCCAAGGCTTCCCTCTCTGAACATCTGCTTTCTCTTCTGAGGAAGGGACGTCATATCAGACCAATTGTACATAAATCATTGCATCAAAAAAAATATTTTAACAGTTTGTCTGTTTTTAACCCACTGACTTATGGTGGAAGACAGAAACACTGGGTGGGAAGTTCAGATGGGATAGTGGTAACTCTTCTAAATATTAAAGGACAGGGGACCAAATGCACCGCTCCTTCGTAAATACACAGAGCTGACAAACCTCTGTGTAAAATAAAACCTATGTGAAGGTGAATCATATAACATAGTAACAACGGTTGCTACTGTTTCCCCGGAGTATAATGTCATTCATCATCTGGCAGAGGACCAGGACTCCATTTAATCTTTTATTTTGTTATTGCATGAATACTCCAGGGTTCCTGCTATTTTGAATCCTTGTTTCACAGAGAAAGGAACTAAGCCCCAGCTCAGAAATCTCAGCCAACAAGAGTGTGGCAGAGTCCTATTACGAGCCATTTCGTGGTGTAACAGTTTGGAAAGGTCTGCCTCAGCTGCCCCTTAGACAAAATGGAATGTGTGGAAATTGGTAATGTTTAAAATTATACAATATGATGAGGTGCGGAGAGCATACACCTTCCCTTCTGTCTCTTGTATTCCGTGCATTTAATAAACCTCTCAGTAAAGGTATGGACGCATCTGAAGGTGTAGCTGTTTCACTGAAACCCAGTCCCTCATCTGGAAGCTAGGGCAGTGTTTCCCTCACAGAGGCAGGCACACAGAGAGACTGAAAGCACAGTCTAACCACTCTCCGAGGGCACACAGTGAAGTTTTTATTGGCCCGTGGATGGCCATTCAGGCCTTGATGTTTTAGCACTTGGGCCATGTGTTTGGGAGGTGCTATCAGAGAGTGTTTGGATTTGGGATTGCTCACGTGTGTGTGTATGTGTGTGTGTGTGTGTGTGTGTGTGTGTCTAGAGCCGGGTGTTTTCCAGAGTGGAACAAGAAGGATTAGCTTTCAGGGTTTGGCCCAGCCTAACCTGTAGCAGATGGGCACTGGCTTTAAGTTCTCATAAAGTCAACCCCAGGAGACTTGTTAAATAATTTATCCTCAACTTTGGAAGAGCAAAGGAATAAGGTGATCAAGAAAAATGGAAGGCACACGATAATGTGCCGTTGATGGAGTGGGCTTGTCTTCCACTGTGGTACATGGCGAATATAACAGTGAATGGATTTGCAAGGGGTGGGGGTTGGGAGCCCGAAGAGCAGACAGACCCTGACTTTATCCCCAGCAGCTGCAACAGAGAAAGTGAGAAAAGCCCCGTTCTCTACCTAGGGAATGGCCCCAACTTTAAGACATATTGAACCATGTTCATTTACAGGCCTTCCAAAACAGTCATTTTATTTCATCCAGCTGTGGGGCCTGACTTTTGGCTAGAAAGGAGAGCCAGAAAGAGGAGGGGGTCAGAAATGGAAAAATAAATCCACAGGATGCCTGTCAGTACCTGCTTCTAGGCTGGGAGGTGGGGCGGGGTGGTGGTGGTGGTGCAGCAAAGTCACATGGGCAATTTGACATATGCCACCATCTCCTGCTAGCTTTGAATGGCCCCCTGTTTTCTTCTGCCAATGGCTAGTTAGGTAAAAATCCTCCAAGCTTTGAGCAGATCATGAAACTCTCCAGCTTTCAGTCCCCTTCAATAAGATGCACATAGCCATTGAACAAAATGCAGAAAGGCTGAGCTAATCAGGTGGTTTCAAGTAACAGAAAGCTATTATAGTTGACTTGAGCTGAAAAAGAATTCTACTAGAAGAAGACTGAATAGCTCGTAGAGCAGAAGAAGTGCAGATAGAAAGGGAGTCAGTCATGTTGTGACCACAGCCAGGATCACATCACAGAAAGGCCTGGGTTGTCATTGCACTTCCCCTGAGTCCCCCAGTAAGTAACCATTTGCATTGCAGACAGGGACACACTTAATCCTTGGGTAGTCTGTGGATCTCTGCATCATCCATTTAGATCCAGGACATTTGCTTTCAACTCTCGTACTAAGTTAGGACAGGGAACTCTGACCTAGGTTACCTCTAAGATGTCTTGGGATGTTCTGGTGTCAGGATGACAAAACTACCATCTTCTTCTTGCAACAATAAGGCTTTCTCTAACATCAAGAACTCTACTGGCCTCAGGGGCCTAATGATGTCTATAAATAACGTGTACTTCAAATTTCCTAGATGTTTCCATTTCTCTAGTCCAATAGAGGTTGTTTGAGCCAGGGATGTTCACGTGGAGGGTTTGGACACCTGGATCCATGGGCCACACTATGATGGCATCATCCTTTCACACAAAGAACAGAACAAGAGATGCAAACATCCCACACCCATAAAACCAGTCTCCTTTTTACAAGCTGAGGGAGTAGTTTGATCCTAATAGAAAAATCAAAGGCAATTGTTTATTTCCTGAAATGCCTCACCAGACATGACCTATCTGGTTAGCCTGGAGACTTAAAGACACAGCTCAGGGTAGGGTCTGTTTGGCCTCTGTAGTCATCATATATTTATGTTGAATCCATGTCAGCCAACACAGCTCCCCAGAACCAAACCTCACACTGCTCTGGAAGGGAATAATTCCCAGCTGCCTGTCAAGTCCTCCTCCTCTACTACTGTCCTAAGGAGGGGATGGGCTGAGATACAGAGAAAGAAAACCACTGGAGGACACAGGCTCAAGAGAGCTCAGCACTAGACCCTTCGGGACATTTACCTTAGAGATATGATGAAGAAAGACCCTTCTGGTCTGAAAATGAGACAGAGAAGTATGAACTTTAAACATAGTAACTAAAGGTTTGGTAGCCCTAAAGAGAATGGAGAGATAGAGAAAAATACGAGACTACCACCCATCCTGAGGGTCAGCATTTCCTACGGTTCAGATAAGTACAGATTTGTCAATTATTGAAATATGTCTGTGTGTCAAGCACCTATTGCTACTCACTTGAGACTTCCTAATGCTGTCCTAATCTACGCATGGATTTTCCCTCACCTGTAGAATTCACAGGAGATAAAATGCTTCCTACACAATAAGCATGCACATTCAATACTGATTTCATAACAAAGCTGGAATTGTAATGCACAAGTAATAAAAAAAAAAAAAAAAAAAAAAAAAACACAGTTCACCGGAACCGGAAGCTTCATGTGTGATTAGTACAGAGTAATGAGAAAGTAAGTTCCAAGCAGGGGTGTCCAGGAGAGCAGGGAGGACACTAAACCAGAGCTACTCTCCTGCCTTACCACCACTACCACACCTCTTGTGGTAGCCAGTTTTATTGTGACTATTAGTACATGCCCAACAGAAGCCATTTCAGGGAGGAAATATGAGTTTTATTCAGGTTTCAGTCAAGTGAAGTTGCACAGAACAACTCACACCACAGAGGACAGGAAGCGTCATGCAGCAGAGACAAGAAGCCAGGACAAGATACAGCTTCCAGGGATACACCCCAGTGGTCCTCTTCAACCAGGCCATGCATCCATAAAGCCACTATGTCCCAATACTCCATTCATGGTTTGAGTCCATCAGACCACTCACTGAGGCAGAGCCCCCGTGACCATAGACACACAGGAGGAGTGCTTTATCAATCCAATCCAATTGACAACCAAGATTAACCCTTCAACATCTAAAGTCCGCCCGGGGACTTGTATGAGAATGTTCCTGGGATAGAGTGAATGGTTTGTGTTTAGCAAAGATTCTGCTTGTGGAATATTAAGATCAAATGGATGTTTGACTCGAGAGTTCAACTTGTGAGTTCGGTGGTAAGAATACGCTTCTTTCGGTCCCTTTCTCTGTTAAGGAAACAGGACACGTGACACTGAAAACATTGAGTATTTCAGATATTATGATATGTTCTTACTGACCCAATTCTTTGAGAAAATACGGGCTAGAACAGATACTCAGGGACTTTGTCGGGGTCAGAAGGCCCCACCTTTTCATCTCTGGAGACTTAACAGGAGGCAACTTGGGGACACCTGTCAAGTTTTACTCTCTTGCTTGGCTCCTGAAGACAATTCTCCTTGGCTAGAGATGAGAATGGCAGTGACAATATATCCAGAAACCTCTCAGACCAGCTCTTATTGAAAAGGCCCCACCCCCTGGGACTTGTGAGACACTTGGGGTTGTATGTCCTGACTTCCAATTTGGCAAATAGGACCCCTGCCCAATGTGGGTGGCACACAACTCTTCCTTTCCTTGTCTCATGCTAACGGTCACCAGATTTTATCAGCATAAAGAATGTCAGTGGAGCTCTGTCCCCACCAATAATGTACCTTCTGAAAGCCTTCCTATGGCAAAATGCCCAGTAAGTTCTGGGAGAACGAAACAAAATACAAGGCAACAGGAATGAAGAGTTGAAGCCCATAGTAAAAATAGACGATACATTGTGACTGAGCCGAGCGTGCTGTACATTTTGGTGCTGTTGAGTTTTAAGATCTTTGCCAGTTGGGGCAGTAGAACTGAGACTCCTGTGTAAACTTTGGACCTCTGCAGTTGAAGTGTTGGCTACAGGGGAAGATGCTAACAAAAGATGGCAACAGAAAGTACAGGATTGATCGGGGTTGTGAGTGGTGAGAAGGTTTCCTGGGAAATTCACAGCCTTGTGCTCAGCATCCTGTGAACTTGAACTTACACCACCTGTTCAGTGGGAAATGCCATAAGTAGGGAAGCTCGCTCCAAGGTTTCCAAATGACAGTGTTCTGGCACATTTGGCTGGAACCAAATTAGAACTGACCTTAGATGATTCCCAGACAAGAGAAAACAGAACCGGTGTTAGTAAAAGCAAAGGATGTAGACTGTCGTTTGATCTGCCCTGTGTGAAGATTTTGATGGAATAATAAATTTGCATTTGTTTTCACTTCTGGTTCTTGGCATGGAAGAATCTCTAAAGCTTTCATTATTTCCTGGGCCATAGGAATGCTAAGTATGTCTTTCATTTATAGCTAGCCTTTGGGTTCAGTTCCTGACCACACTTCAGATTGATAGGAACATCTGTTGTTCTACAGAGGTGACCTGAGTTCCTGGTAGGGTCGGCCACCAAAAAGACCAAGCCATGGGTAAGTTGATGCCTGGAACCTGCAGCCTGACCCCTTGTCTTCCACCAAGGAGATTTGACTTGGAGACCTACTTAACATTGATTATGCCTGGGTGGTAAAACCTTTATACAAATCCATGAATCATAGAAGCCAACGAACTCTAGATTTCTGAACCTGGTAGATGTACCTGAAGGCTGACCTCTCCAGAGAATACACAGAAGCTCTGGTTGCCAATGGCCTATGCATCTCTTCCATTGAGCTGTTTATCTGTATCTTTTTCAACCCATAAAGTAAATGAGTAAGAAATCGTTCCTCCTTGGTGCAGGAGTCCCCTTTGCCAACTTAGCGGATGCTCAAAGAGCAGAAAAGGGAGCTGCAGCAGCAGCATCAACAAATCATGGCCAGGCAGAAAAAAAACCAGGTCACAGCCTGCTTGTGGCAGGATGAGTTGATAGGGCTTTCTAAATGTTGAAGTGGAAAGGAGATCAGAGAGGAAAGGGAGCCAAACTGTAGAAGGGAAACACCCGGTGTGAGCAGAAGACATAGCTCACCCACACTTTCTTCTCTCAGCCCCACATCAGATTTCCCATGTAGGACAATAAGCCATAGCCTCAGCCTGTAATCTGCTCCTGCGGAGGCCAAGCCCTACATGTTCTAGAAGAAGAGGTGAGACGCTTCAACAGTAAAGAGTTCTCCTGTGTCTTCTCACGTCCCCTTCTAGATCAGCTCCTATTTCCTGATACTCAATCTGTCCCACTCTACACCTCGTGGGAGTATTTTGCAGATATAGGTTAAGATCTTCTTAGAGCAGTAAGGGGATAAAGGGGGTGCAGTACAGTGAGAGGGGGAAGCTAAGGTAGAAGAGGGCTCAGGTCAGCCCTCTCCCCACCTCAGCTGCTGGCCGTCACTCCAGCTCTTGCTTCTACAGGCTTCTAGTTCTTTCCAGGACTTAAAGGCTCTACAAGACCCAGAGACAGACAGTCAAAGTGAACTTGTTTGCTTTGTGATTTTGAAATGTAAAGTTATACATATACTGTTTTAAGTAAGGTACAATTCAAAGTAAATATTTTTAATAAGACTCTCTAAATCGATTTCCGTGTTTGATTTTATTTAAATTATCTCTTACAACTCCATTTAAGCAATAAAATCGTCACAGTACTAAGTCATTCCATTTTCCACAAGCCTAATTTCTTGCAGGGCTGCAAGGTTTTAGATTACAGAGTGTTTTTTATTGCTGCTTAGAGTTGGAACACAATTTAATTTTACAGCTTAAGAAACGGTTCACATAGCAAATATTCTTGAAAGAAATCTATGACATGAGTGAGTGTTTAAAATGGTAAGGATGGAGTACTGGTGAGATGGCCCAGCCAGTCAAAGCACTTGCTACCAGAAGGAAAATCTGGATCCTACAAGTTGTCCTTTGATCTCCTCCACCATGGTGCAGGTACAAACACAGGCACACACACACACACACACACACACACACACACACACACAATTAAAAAAATAAATCTTTACAAAAATTGTATAGTTATTGTTATGGCATACAGGAGAAGGAGGCACAATGTCTATGAAGACCAAAAATTCATGGGCACATGTGAAAAAATGATGACATAAACATTGGGGCTATTGATTATTCTCCCAAGGAAAGTCTCACATCTTCAAAGGAAAGAAATGCGATATAACTGGTTCGACCTGAGCTAAGTCTCAGCCATCATTTTAGAAAGGCACTTCTATGCACGGTACAGCGTGTGCCATTACTTTGCCTCCTGAGGTAGTCCTGTGTCAAACTCAACATGGGAGAGCAGCACAAACGGGAGGAAGTGTAAGAAGTCATTCTCTAAAACTCACAGGGGGTTGGTGTTCAAGCTGCCTTGCTAGGAGAATGCTCCAGCCGAGTGTAATATAGAAAGTAGAGTAACATAAAATATGAGTGTGATGGTGGTACCCACGGTGCGGGCTGGCACAGCAAGATGGTGGGACGCAGGGGGAGCTGGCACAGCCATATATAACAACACCTACTAATACTGGCCCAAACATTGGAGGGGCATTTAAGAGAGAAAAAGAGTAAGTGGGGGAAATCAACGGTGGGACCAGGGCAATGTTGTGCATTAGGCTGCTGGCTGCTAGGCTGCATCTCAGGTTCTGTCTAGACCTCTTTGTGTTCTTCTCCCCCATCAATCTGTCACTCAGGCAGACTGTTTATGAGGATCACACACACAAAACACATAAATATACAGGTCATAAATGTATTCAACCGAAAGCTCTTTGCCCGGAGGGATGGAGGCACAGCACATGGGCAGGGAGCTTCACGGTTCTTTTAAATTTCTGTTACACTGATCTCTTTGGGGCTGCATAACAAGCTGGTGAGGTAAGCACCCACTGAGAAAGCCTGATGTAAAACCAAGCCTAAGTACAGCCTGGTGGTTTGAAATCCCTCTTCTCTGTAGTCCCCGGCTCCCTCTAACAACTACCAGCTCTGCAGAGGAGCCAGGTCTGGCCCCTCCTGTGAGCCAGACCCCTGTGGTTATTTGAGATCTTATCAGTTCTGGAAAGGAAAGAAGTTAAATTCTCTTAGCCTTCTGGAAAGGATCAACTGCTTTGCCTTTTTACCTGGAGATTCGATTCTTCTTGACAAGGGGGTGAACTTGATGAGCTAATGTAAGGAACACGTTTTTACAGACCTGGTTTGTTTTCGGCTGTGTTTGTGAAGTTTGCTTGAAGATGTGTCTACTTGTCCCTGTGACATACACCAGTGTCTCTGCAGCAAGGCAACCCCTCTTAAAGACGTTACCCCCAAAAGGGCCTTATAAAGCCTGGTCATTAACCTTTCCCCTTCAAATGAAGACACCTCTCACTGTGTGCCTCTGGTTCTGTGCCTTTCTGCAACATCACCTGGGAGGTAAACAGCTATGCAAGAATATAATACTTCCACCTCAGAAGCCCAATGTCCCATCCTTACTTATAAATCATGTGATCTGATGGAGCTGTGTCTCCAAAGTCAAATTTCTAGGGAAAGTTTCTTTGGGTACAGAATGGCATGCTCAAAAAATCTCAGGAGGTAGGCGGTCCTTCTATCTATCTGTAGCATCTATTGAGATTTGTTCTACTGAGATCAATCAATCAATGTCGTTGCTTATCAGTGGGCTGACAGGAAGCTGTCTGGGAGCTCTATTTTAGATTTCAATGTACAAGCTTGGCTGTATCACACAGTTGTGGGTTGCCCTGGTGCTGTTTTGTATTCTGATGTTAATTCTGCTTCCTCAAGAGGAGAGAATCACTTACTCAGGTGATTTCATGTGAACCTTCTCCCCATTTTAACTGGCCAAATAAAGGCTGTAACTGGGCAGTGGAAGGGAAATGTGGGGCTGGAGGTTTTAGAGAATGGGGGAAGAGAGTGAAAGAGAGAGGAGAAGACAGAGGAAGAGGAAGTGTAAGGAAGATGGAGCAGAGCAGAACTACATGGCTTGGAGAAGCCACAAGTTGCAAGAGATCTCATAGCTGGGGAATAGAGTAGTGTAATCTGCCCAATCTAGGTGTGCAGCTTTAAAATATTGTAACTGATTTGTGTGGTTTTGTATAGGCTTATTGGGATTGGAGAGTTATTATATCACCCAATTATTAGTAACTGCGTATCACAATCAACTTCTATTTTCCTAACTAAAGAATGACATTGAGTGTGTCTAAGTGGCAACTACTTTACTAAACATCTTACAGTGCCATTCTGTTCTCCTCCCAATCTTCTAATGGGAGAGTTACTGTTAATATTACCATCTGGTGGATGAGAAAAGCGGAGGCTGAGGGGAATTGGAAGAAATAGTGGAGCAAACATCACACTTAGACAATGTCTTGACCTTGGCATATTGTGCTTCTGGGAAAGTCAAGGTGAGTCAGGTATGGGCCAAAGCTTCACAAGCCCACATTCCATTAGAAGAGGTAGAATTATAAAATTAAAAAAAATGCAATATAAATGTGATCCTAAAGGAAGATGCTATGAAACTGGCAGATGGTGGGTGTGAGGACAGAGGGGAGCAGCACCTCAGCCTGCTTGAGTGGGAGGGATGAAAGTCCAGGGACTCTTCAGAGAGTTGAAGACAATTACTTCCATGAGAAAATGTAAACTTCAATGAGCAAACTTTCTCTGATAGATGCATAAAATGAGTCCTAAAGCGTGTCCTTTGTAGAGGGATGAGCCTTCAATTAATAAGAGAGACACAGAATGCTCCTGAAGAATTTAGATATGGGGAATTAGTAAAATCTTGCCTCCAGAGAATTAACGTCCAGAGATGAAGACCCAGAAAGAAACATTAAGCATCCACATCACTCGCTCTGGCTCCCTTGGAGGAAAAGTGTTAACTGCAAATAGTTAACATGGATAAAGAAAGTAGGTACCTTTAAACTAGGAGGTTGGTGAGCCACACTCATGAGCTTAGGTAAAGAGATTCAATGCTAAGGGTTGGAATGTTCCCTCTCATTACAGTCATGAGTGCACATGCTACTTTAAGACAAAACTACTTCCCAATATGCTACCCCAAGCTGGCTGATCCCAGGTGACAGCGTTTATAAAAACATAAATCATTCCTTTTATAGAATAAACTCCCCAGATTCTGGTCCCATAGCTTTGTTGTGTTTGGTTTTAAGCTATTGCCTTTATCTCTGGGATAGCAGCTGTGCTACCAGCCCCCACCCAGCTTCCCTTGAATCCTCAGACAAAACACACACACACACACACACACACACACACACACACACACACACTTTGTTCTTTTTCAACTTGCCTTAGGGTACAATTACTGGGCATTGCTATTTCCTGCCTGGAAAAGCATGCCCTTAATAATATATTTTGTTCTGCTCCTTCCACCTGCCCTGAACTTCAGTGGTTAGTTCCTTGCCCCTACCAAACATCTATGACCACCCACCTGTAGTAGTGGCCACAGGCCCAGCTCCTCCTGAGACCTCACATGGCTGCTGGCTTCTTCCCCTCCAAAGCATGGAAGAAATCCTCTCCTTCCTTGTATCTGCTTTTTCCTCCTGGGACCCAGAAGTCCCACCTGTACCTTCAGCCCAGCAATTGGCCCAAAGCTTTCTTTTACTGACAGATCAAGAACCAATTGGGGAACAGGACCTTAGCATCAGAACTGCCCCTTGCACCTTTGCTTCCCTGGGTTTTGTCTGTAAGGACAGAGTCCTTAGGCCAGACAATCTGTATACCTGCCTGGACTTGACAATAATATTTCTCAGTATAATACAATAAATACCTGGCAAGACCTGCATGGGGTTAGGATTGACCTGACTGGGGCAATAGAAAATAAATTAATTTCAGGCATATATCCAGGAAAGCAGGATCAGGTGAGCTGTGTGCTCTCATGGAGGTGCACCAACAGGCCAGAAGCTCAGCACATTTATTATATATAGCTGAACAAAGAGATAGGTTATCTAATCTCTACATGTGTGTTTGGGTTGTCTCTGTATGGGGGCAGTCTCATCTTGCAGTCAAGTAGAAGGAGGAAGTGTGGTTGAAAATTTCAGTATACTCTGTTTAACACTGTAGCTAATCTGTGTGTGTATGGGGTGAGGATTGTCTCTGTATGGGGGCAGCCTCATACTGCAGTCATTAGGGAGGCAGAAGCTATGGTTGCAAGTTTCTGTATACCCTGTCAACACTGGTACTCTGAACAGTGGAAGGCTTTGCCAGTCCTGTGCGTCTGAGTCATTATGGTCCTTGACACGTTCATCTCATGAATGCTCATTTATACAGGGATACGTATGCTCACTCCTCACAAATACCTATTAATTTTTGTGTATGGTATTAAGGATCAAACATGGGGTCTCTCACATGATGGATAAGTACTATACCACTCATGTACATGCTAAGCCATGAATTATTTTATATATATATATATATATATATATATATATATCACATCAGCTATACAAGGAAAAAAAAACATAGATTCCATACAACTCCCTTTATATCCTTTCATAAGATATTCTCATCAAACTAAGATCCTGCCATGGGCAAAGCCCTCTTCCCCACTACACTACACAGAAACAATTTACAGAAACAATTTGACTCTAGAATACATTTAAAACATAGACTTATTGGAGTTCATAATTTATCAGTGAGCTGTGAAATGTCAGAGATCAAGGACTCCCTTATATACTTGTTTACTTTGTAGTAAATACAGGTGTACAAACACCATCCCTTCTGTTTAAGTTCAGGAACTAAATCTGCATCTTCTATTCTTTACTGTACAGGTCACTGGTCAACCTCATTCTCTATCATATTTGTAACCACAAGGTAAAGGCAGCAACACTAGTCTTACTACAATAGCCTGGCTCTTCACATCTTCTAAAAGTGCTTGCTTTTGCCTCTGTTGGTTTAATACCATTTACTTCTTTGTTCATAACTCGACATCACTCAATGGGCAGAGCATTAATGATGGCTTCCAGTGACACTCTCAAATGTTGTCTCTGGGTTTTAAAGATGGATAACCACAAATGCAAGTCTTGATCAGAGGGTACAGGAAAGGCAGACCAATGATTTGTTTTTCAGCCATCTTAAATCTGTGCTTGGGAATTTTATAGCACAGCTATGGAGTGGCACACCTTCCAAACACATACTCTCTTGAAAACTTTAGGCTGCAACCAGAGCTTTGGCAGAGCATGGTGTTATCATGGTCCTGGTTATGTTCGCTGTGTCTTCCAGCAACCTCCACTGATACAGAATGGGAGCCAGGGACCTTGAGTTGCTAGGGTGTGGTCCATTCTGTGAAAACAGAGCATGTTAATAAAACCATTCTGGTCATGGTCATCGGTAGAAGAGGCTAAGGGTGGGAACATTCAGCATCATACAATGAACTGACTGTAAGGCCAGTCTAATTCCGGAGAAACTAACCACCTTTTCACTGAGAGTATATGTTCTTGTCAGCAACTGGAGGGAAAACAGACGACCCAGACTCCACAAAGAGCAAATGATTTCTGTTGCCCTATAGTCCAGCATCCCCAAGCACCAGAGGTGCTAACAAACTTGCTTTCATAATAACATGCACAGATATTCCTGTCTTGATAAAACTGTCAGCCTTCCCTTTTGTCCATTCTCGAAACACAGCCCTCTGCCTGGCCTGTGAATGTGTGTCCCAGATGGCAATTATATTCTTCTTCCCAAATAGAAGTTTCCTCATGAAGATTTGTCTCCTTATTTTTGTTTGACAATTCAAGCAAAGACTGTCATTTATCTGACAGGGATTAAAAACCCCAGGAGAGAGCACAGGGTCACTGAATCTCTCAGATGCAAGAGAAGATGTTAATTGGGAGGGTCTGCTAGTACCCTAGAGCAATTGACTTGCTGCAGGCTTCCACTCGTGGAAGCCAGAGTGACCACTCCTGGAGATAAACTGTAGTCCTGAGCCTGTGGAGAGGTGGCAGGATTGTCCTGGGAGCCTTGCTGCCACCCTCCACTGTGGGCATGTTACCACACACTCTCACTCCAACACCCATGGACAGTTCGACTCCACCATTTCTTCTCTGCTCACAGTAACCATTTAAATGCAGAAGAACCCCTCCTTCTTGCTTATGTACACATATAAGTAAGTCTGGAGTTGGGATTTTTATTCTAGTCAGTGGGGTAAAGTGTCCTGCAATCACGTCTCCTTATTCTAAAACTGTCCCAGATTAAGAAACTAAATAAGTATTTCTGTCTCTAAGAAGTTAAATCACTTTGTGTTTTTGAATTACAATTTCTCATTTTGTGTGACAGGAGTTACATAAAAAAAAAAAAAAAAAAAAAAAAGTCCTTCATTTCCTTTTCTACGTGTTGATCTGAAGAACCAAGATACATAATTTTCCTTTTCTTCTTTTTCTAAAGGTCTTTCTAAAACTGCCATTTTTGTTTTGAGGGGATTATTTGCATTTATAAAACCATTTGGCTAAGGCATAATAGTGGTCAGTTTAAAATAGCACATGATTAGGAAGCCCATTTATTCCTTCACACAGGGAGAAGGAGGGAGTTCGGCCTTTTGTATCAAAGGGCTTGGAATAATTTGAAATCCCCTGACCCTCAGCGGGGAAGATTTGCCGCTCTCTCTAACAATGGCAGCACTCCTCAGATAAGCCAATGTTCTTAGAACTCATGTACAGAGAAAAAGCGGTTCTGGCCCACCTCCTCATCTTCCCTCATGCCCCCACCATCTCCCCCCACTGGGAGATACCCAACACCCACAGCCCTAAGGGTCTGTCTGTCTCATGCATGCTTTCACAAGCCAGGATTTGATCTCGTTAATGAGAACTGCCAAGCTGATTTGGAGAGGATGACCCATGTGTTTCCAGGGCGGCAAGGCCTAACTATAGTCAGTTACATTGTTCTGTGTGTAGTGTGTGCTTGCAAGCATCCTCCTATATCTCTGGGGGAGGGGAGGGGGAAGATCACCTCTAACTCCAGCATCTAATTCCCTTTCAAATATAATTTTAGCTGGTCTGCAACATATATTGGTATTTTGTTGAGTTGTAATTTTAGACTTTCCAATGCTGATGAAAACATACTAAGTCTTTCTGAGTTAGAATTAAGAATAAAGAAATAAAGGTTAAAAACACCATGAGGCATAAGTGTGAGCTTTTTAAAGGTGGTTCACTTAGATCAGAGACCAACAAGCATCTCTGGCGGGTTGTTTTGTGATTTCACTCTTTCACCTCACAGCCAGGTCAACAATGGAGCAGGTGACCTGAACAGGGTTTGTTGTTTATGTGTTTGAAGTATTCCTACCAGCCTTCTATTGCAACAGTAGTCACACAACAGTTCATCTTTCCAAAGGCTTTAGCTTGGACTGGGGGCCCTGGGTAGGAGATTCTTTATAAGACACTAATGGTAATACTAGCTAAAAATCAGACCAGCACAGACTTTCCTTTCTCCAGATTTCCCAATGCCTTATATTTGCTCACATCTCTGGCTAGTTCCTTCTCTGGGGAATTCCATGGAGAAATCCATGTTGACCTAAATAGAGCTTGTATGTCGAAGTTTAGACTCTGTAGCTCTGAATCCACTGGCCACTCACCAGAAACCACACATCTTCAAGATTCTTGGTCTACACTGGCAACTTGAGGAGCACATTCTGAATGGAGAAGCCACTTAAGTCTAGTGACACTGAGAAAATGCGTTATTCTTGTTGCCAACCAGAGAGATTGCCATTCGAGCTAGAGAAAGCAAGCAGCTCTCCTGTGGGGCATGAAATCAAAATTTCCAGGTAGCAGCAAGTAATTGATAGTGTGGGGTGACCTTTGCCTGCAGCAGCCCATTTCAATCTGGGGTACACAGCCATGGGGCCAGCTCCCCTCTGGTCACCCTCACAAGCCAAACCTGGAGAACAATGTGCCCGGTCACTTCTATGTCATTCTGCAAGTGTCCCCCACTTTTGTAAGCCTTTGTTCGAATTCAGATGCCCATGATGGACTCATACATTTTTTATGAAATTATTAATCTGTCCACCTGCGACACTAAATTAGAATCAGATTTATCAACTCACTCTGTGGTGCCAGGTTTTGTTTGTATTGAGGGCACAAAACATTGCTTTTATTTTTTTAAATGGATTTTTTTTCAGGCCCTGCCTTTAAAAGTGTATTCATCAGAAAGGTTTTTTAATAAACAGAAAGAGAGAAGCCTGGATAAGCCAGATCATTTTTCCCCCTGACTACTCCTTTATATATTCGAAATTAATTGGCTTCTTCTGGATGCTGTCAGAGCATCTATCACCAGGAGTGAGCTTCAAGATGAATACTGAGTATATTTAAATATCAGCCTAGGATGGGAAAGGTAATAAATAGGAAGAAGGCTTTACGTGCCTGTCTTTTGGAATTGCCTAAGAATTAAATTGTTTTGGAAAGCTGCCTTCTCACCTATTTCTGATCTTGAAGTTATTGACATTGAATATGTGAAGGTTTTCAAATCAGGATTATTTGGTTCAAAGCTCAAGGATTTTTGTAAATGCCTTAGGTAAGGAAAATGGACTGAAAAATCCTAATGTAGTAATTTGGGACATAAATTATGTAACTGCAAAAGAGCAGAGCAAAGATCACAGCTCCTAGAGCCAATTTAGATTTTAATCAGATTTTTCATTCTAGTTTTAATTAAAGCATTTGACTTAGAAAAATGACTATTAGTAAAACTGACTGCCAGTAAGGCAAAAGAGAAAAATTAATTGGAAAAAAATGTACCCTGACTGGTCTGAAGATTTGTAGCACATGCTGGGAAAAGGGAACCTAAGGAGGCTTTAATGAACTGTTCTAACATACAGTAGTATTTCTTTTTCCAGACATATAGAAAAATGTGTGTGTCAGATTTTTCTCTGTAGTTGCTGATATAAGTAAAAAAACAAGCAAAAATCCTTTTTTTTTAAGATTTAAAAAAAATCTAACAATAGCTTCAAAATAATGGTCTGTAGCTTGTGGCTGACTTTTCTTCCCTGGTCTCATCAGGCTAATTTCTATAGATATGAATCAGTTAGCTTATATTTGCTGAAGGTTTGCTTGTTTGCCTGGACACCAGGAAGATGGTTGAAGGGATGTCACTCACAGCCCCTGCTCTTCGGAAGCACCCAGCCTTACTGAGCAAATGAACAGAGGGGAAGGGCTGGGAAAAGAGTGGCCAAGCCTTGGTACCTTCAAAGCTAAGCTAAGCTGACAGCTGCCTGGGTTCATCTACTCCACCAAGTCTAACGGGGTAGGAGGCTGGACCCCGGACAAGATTCAGATAGATGCAGATAAAATCAAGAGTTGGTCCAGGGGACAGGGGATAGCGAAGCATCCTGGGGCCAAATAGGACTTTGGTAGAAAGTTCAAAGAGCCTGGGGGAGGACAGGAGCTAGCTGTACAGACCTGGTGCACCAAAGACTTTCACATCAGAAGAGATGCAGCCTGACATTTTCTCAACACTGTGACTATTTATCGGTGCTGTGTCCCCTCTATGTAGTCACTGGAGGTCTAGGGACAAGGACAGAACTCTGAACAAGAATCTGTACGAGACAACAAAGACTGAACAGAAGTGACAAGAAAAAGCTCTCCCCCCTCCCCACCCCCATCACATTTAGCCGGGCTTTAAGGGACCCATCAAGTTTTGCCAAGTAGAGAAGAAAGAAAACACAAAAGTGGAGGATCAAAATTAATTGGAAACTTAGGCTGGCAAATTAAAGACAGGAATGTAAAAAACCCACCAAAAGAGCCGCCAGTATCTTCTTTAATCTTAGCCAGCCCAGCTATGGGTTTCCCCAAAGGGAAAAGTAAAAAGAGAAAGGACGGCAAACCTTGGCAAACACAGAAACACTCAGAGGAAAAACAAAAATCTTGGAGCTGTCATGGAAAACTTCAGGGGAGATGGCACAAGCTTGAAACTGCAGCAGCTATACAAAGAGCCAGGCAAATGTGGTATCCACTTGTGACCCTAGCTTTCAGGGAGCAGAAACAGGGGCTACCCAAGGCAAGCTGGCCTGCTAGCTATCCACAGTCAGTGAGCTCCAGGTTCAGCAAGAGACCTTGACTCAGTAAAGATAGTGGAGAGTGATAGGGGAATGCCTAGTATCAGGTCTCCACAACAGAGGCATATGCACACATGTGCACAAACAGGCACAAAGAAATGTGATGCCCTAATCAGCAAGAAGTACTATGATGACATCATCGGCTCCTTTCTCCTCTATCCTTTTTTCTCTCCTATGTAGTGTTAGGGGGTTGAAAGGGAAGAGGAGGAAGAGGAGGAAGAAGAGGAAGAGGAGGAGGAGAAAGAGAAAGGAGAAGGAGAAAGAAGAAGAAGAAGAAGAAGAAGAAGAAGAAGAAGAAGAAGAAGAAGAAGGAAGAAGAAGAAGAAGAAGAGTAGAAAGGAGTAGAAGAAAAAGGAAGCTACAAGAAGCCAAAAGAATGGCTACAGAGGCTGGGCAGGCCTGGGTGTATGGGTTGTTTTATGTGTCACAATGATAACATAGCTGTCGGAAGCAACCTAAAAAAGGAAGGTGTTTCTTTTTTTTGTTTTGTTTTTTTTTTGTTTTTTGTTTTTTGTTTTTTAGGTGTTTGCAGGGAGTTTCCGCCTACCCTGGTAGGGTTGGTATGGGCAATAAGCAGCCTGTGTACAAGGGAATATGACATGGGTGATCAAACTGAATCAGGCAGAGAGGAAAGCATTGGGTCTGAAGCAGGGCCAAACAATATCCTTCAAAAACCTGTCCCCAGTGACCAAGCAGTAGCAGGCAGGCCTCACCTCCTGAAACTTGGACAGTTACTCAGAACAGTGCTAGCCACTGTGGACCAAGTGTGCACACACCCGAATCTGTGGGAGATATAACACACATCAACCACAATACTGGGAAAGTTTTCAGTGTCCCTGCATTACTGGGAAATATCAACACAGGAAAACTAGAGTAAGAGATAAGAAGTTAGGGGAGAGTGGATGTGGGAAGAAAATACAAGGTTTCACACACACAGTCCTAGCTACTATGTTACAAGACTCAACTAAGACAGAGCCAGCTGTGTGCCAGTGTACCCTCCAGGAAAATCTATAACCCAAAACTGCCCAGCCCAAGGATGGAGAAAGAGAGAGAAAGCCCTCTGTAGACACTCTCTTGTCTCCATCTGTCCAAAAGGATCTTGTCAAAGTTAATCCCCCTATCCTTCTGCGTTGAGTCATTTGGCCCATTTTGGAAACACATTTCTCCCAGGGAAGTAGATTCAAGACCACGTGGGGTGGCCACTGATGCAATTTGTGGGAAGTGGCAGGGGGCGTGGGGGTTCTGTAGCTGTCCAGAAGCCACGGAGAACTGGGTACACCTAAAAGGGAGGGAATGAAAAAGGACAGGCAGGTAAGAGAAGAGTGAAGCCAAGACAAAGGTTTTCTGATTAAGGCTCAAAGTTTCATTT
This sequence comes from Mus caroli, assembly GCF_978045245.1. Lineage (NCBI taxonomy): Eukaryota > Metazoa > Chordata > Mammalia > Rodentia > Muridae > Mus > Mus caroli. The sequence goes on along the minus strand of NW_028227270.1, from coordinate 23,564,678 downwards.
TCAGCTCTGCAGTTTATATGGGGGAAACTCAAAGACCCATCCTTTGTTTCATCTGGATTATGTTGCTTTGTTTCGGCTGGTCACTGCTGTAAAGCAAGCTCAGAGGGCAGTCTGCTCCTGCAGGAAGCTGCAGGTGAGGCGAGGCAGGAGACCTCCACCTGGGTCAGAAGTCTCCACCCTAGGTGGGCCAGGTTGGTGGAAGACAATTAAGGTGCAAACAATTTAGCTCTGTTTAGCTCAAGGCTGGGAGGAGGGCACAAGGTTTGAGACAATGCTGGAGACCCTGGAGGTCCTGAGTGAATTCACTTCCTTCCTCAGGTTGTCATGCCAGTCTTAGAGCTGATGAAAGGGAGTGGTGAGGTTGGGAGAATCTGGGGAGACCTGGCCGCACATGTAATCAGTCATGGTCAGTCTTCTTGGGTGCAGAGAAGTTTCCAGAGCCACTCTTTCTTTGCTTTCTGCACAGTTATTCTCATTCAGTCCGGTTATTTAAGTCTTCCACAAGGGCAATGTGAGGCTTAGAAAGCAAACCCCGCATTGGATTGATGCTGTCACTCAGGAGTTCCCTGGCCAACTGTCAAAGCAAGCTGTCGAAGATGGAGGACAGTTGTCCCGAAACTCAAGAATAAGGACAAAATTAGTTCCTGATCCAGTTTCCTTAAGTTTGATTTCTTGGCAAAAACTTGTTTCTTTTTAAACGGGGGTGGGGTGGGGTGGGGTGGGGTGGGGTGGGGTGGGGTATCAAGATGTGTTTGCCTGTGTCTGTTTCTGACCTCCTCAGGAAAAGGGCAAGGGAGGAAGGTGAGACACACAGAAAAGAAGGAACAGGACCACGAAAGCAGTTAAAACCACGCTTTGAATTTCTAGACATGTACTGAGGTGGAGGTGGTAACCAGCCCATGGCCAATATTCCGGTCTCCCCTGGAACGTCGATCTTAATTAACTCTGAAAACACTGGTGATATCAGCAGTTGATTGGCAACTTCTCAGTCCATATGAACTGCTTCTCAGCTGGTAGCTTCTAATTAATTTCTGTCCCTGTCCCGTCCCCCCACCCCATCTCCAGTCCTCCTCCCCCCATCTCTCCCCCTCATCCCTTCCCTCCCATAAATTGGAAGGATTCCCTCATACCTTCTGCTTTTAAGTCAACTGAGGCCCTAGGGCCTGCTGCCTTCTGCCTGGCCAAGCTAATCCTGACAGTACTTTTTCAAAAAATAAAAAATAAAAAGATTAGCACTACCTGAAGCTACAAAAAAGCAGAGGGAAGAACGAAAGAGGATTTTTTTTTTCTTTTGTGTCCTTGGAGTCCCAGTGTTTCAAGGCCTCTAATATACTTAATTAGAAGAGAGAATTCAGAATAATGCCCCCTTTCAAATTAAACTTAGCGTCAAAGGAATCAATTTGATTACTTTTGTGTAAACAGTTTGGGTACTGTGGAAAATTTTCACCTGGTGTGTATGCTCTTTTCAAAAAATCCAATTGTTTTTACATCACTTTATAAATCCTGATGTCTCCGGATAGTGCTTAAATTGGCTGACTTTTGTGAAAGGGTCTAGCCCCTTTAGCCATCACTAAGATAATATTGTGAAATTTCAATTGTGATGTGCTCAGGAGACGCTTAAACTTAAGACTGTTTCTAGAATGTTCAGTACCATATGATTGAATTTTCAGGGCCCATGGAGCACAGTAAAGTGTTGATGTGTTCTTCTTCAAGTGGAAACAATAAAGTGGAAATAAGAACAGTATCCAAGACCTTCTACACTCATGGCAATAGAAATCCCAGCCTAAACGGCTTTGCTTTTTCATGTTTGTTTTTAAAAGAGAAGCATTTCAGGCATGGAGAGATGATGGCTCGGCTGTTAAGAGCCCTGGCTTCTCTGGGTTCCCTTCCCAGCACCCATATAACAGCTCACAACCATCTATAACTCCAGCTCAAGGGCATAAAGCATCTTGCTTGTTTCCATGGGCACCAGACACCCGAGTGGTACTTAGACATACATGCAGGCAAAACACTCATTCATACATATAAAGGAAAATAAAATTTAAAACTCAAAGAGAAACATTACAGTTGTTACCAGCTTCGGGGAGCTTTGATGCTCTGCTTCCCCAGAAGCACCGTCTGCATGAATCTATACTTTCATTCGTACACCTTCAATTTTTAAAATAAATGTAGGTATGTGCATGTGTGTGTGCGTGTGTGTGTGTGTGGTGTTTTGTGGTATGGTGGGTATGGGTGGTATGGTATGTATTTGGGTGGGTATGTGTGGAGGGTGATATGGTGTGTATTTGTGTGGTGTAGTGTATATGTGGTATGTGAGGGGGTTGATATGGGTGTGAGTATATGGTGTGGTGTGTATGTAGTGTGATTTATGTGTGTGTGTGTGCAATGTGTATATGAGTCGTGTGTGTGTGTGTGTGGTGTGGTGGTAGAGTGGTATGAGGTGTGTGTGTGTGTGGTGTGTATGTGATGTGTTGTGTTGTGTATGTTTAATGTGTGTATATGTGTGGCGTATATAGTGTGTATATGGTGTGTGTGTAGTGTGGTATATATGTGGTATGTGTGTGGTGTGTATTTGGTGTGGATATAGGTGCAGTGTATGGGGTATGTGTGGTGTGGTGTGTATGGTGTATGGTATGCATGTGGTATGGTGTGTGTATATGTGTGTGCATGCCATGTGATGTGTATGTGGTGTGTATGTGGTATATGTATATGTGTATGCATGGTATGTGGTGTGTATGTGTGCATGTGTGTGCTCGTGCATGTGCGAGTAGATGGGGTAGGTATCCTCAGATGCTGTCTACTTTATTTTTTAAGACAGCGGAGTCTCACTGAACCATCAAACTGCCTCATCAGGCTGGCCATGAAGCCCCAGGGAAGCCCCCTGTTTCAACTTCCATAGCACTCACAGTACAACCACGAGCAACTACCCACGCCTGGGTTTTTAGGTGCACACTCCAGATTAGATTCAAGGCCTTCTGCTTGCATGACACACACTTCACCTCTCTTTTTCACCTTCTCTCTGAACTTCCCAGACCCTTTTAATTTAAGTCCTTTCTTACAGTGTACCTAAAATCACCACCAAAATAAACTTGCTCTGTAATATGTCACACCACCCCATATTCTGTATGTATAGCTTACAGCAATGAGTTCAACTGAATTTGGCTGCTTAATTGGAGGGAGATGTTGTAGTCACGCTTCTTCAGTCCAGTGGGTTTACAACAGTGAATTCCTAGACTAATCATGGCTGGTGTCTGGATGTCCTACTCACTAAGCCCAGCACATTGAGGACACTGTACAGAAAGACCAGAGCAACCTGGTTAGACACCCAGGCCAGGATCGAATTCCTCTCTCCCTTTCTCCACCAGGAAGTTGACTCATTTCATTGCCCCAAGATTCTGTCAAATAGGAAATACTAATTAAGTGTGCAGACAGTTGAACAACCAGGGAGTTGAAGAAAAACAAGCTATGTGTGAGACTTGAGGGGAGCAATGGGGGGTGTCCCCTTGAGAAAGGCAGCATGGACCCACAGAGCTGCTCCTTGGCAAAACAGCCAGGACAGGTGAGAATGACTTTCCAAAGCAGCCAATCCTAACAGATCTCTGACAGTGTCCTAAGGGGAAGCAGAAAATTAAGAAGCATTTGTTCAAGAAACTCCAGTCCAGTTTGGTAAGAATAGCCAGACTATATGGCACATGGATCCCCACACCTCCCACACATCCCACCGCTCCAAACTCAGAAGCTCTGCCCTGGGCATGTGTGGCCAAGCACAGAGACAAAGCAGTTGACTAAGAAGGCTTGGCCATGGCTTCTCAGCCTCTAAAGTCACACCGAGTTCAGCCAGGAGGTCACTCCCATCCTCTCAAAAATCCACAATGGTAAGAGAAGTTGTACCGCAGCATTCTGGAGACCTATTTTCTCTGGCCTCAGCTTGCTTATAGAGCGCTGGTTCCAGGCTGGTAGAAGCAAGCCAGGAATCCCAGTGGTTACAGCTCCTGCCAAAGAGTCGGCTCCTGGGAGTGAGGGTCTCACTCATCCCTGATATGGAGCAGCAGCGGAGAAAATTCACCCAGGGCATAAAGACCATGGAGCAACCATAAGAACAGAAAGCCAAAGGTCTCCATGAGAAGCTGACTCTGAAGCAGACCATGGGGGGAGGTCAAGCCTGGAAACACTCTTAATGAAGAGGAGATTTGGGCAAGCAATTAAGAGGCAGCCAGTCTCTTAGGAGAGCTCACTCCTAGGCCATCTGTTTCATCAGTTTTTTTTTTTTTTAAAGGGGGCGGGAGGTTTACGTTTTTAAAAGACTTCTTCGGTCAGAAGAAACCTCAAAGCTACCCCGCCAAGGTGACCGGACTCAATAGGATTAGACAGACTAGGAAGCAATTACACACCAGACTGTGTTGAAAACAACACTGTGTCCATCAGACAGGAATTAGAGAAAGGCTAAGAGCGATGAGAGCCCAGGAGGGACAGACAGGATAGGGGATGACCCACAGTAGAGCACTGGACAATCTGCGGCCACCCTAAAGTGACCTTGTATACTACCCAGTCACCATCCTCTAACTATACCCTGGGCCTCCCAAGGTAGGAAACAATTGTAAAATGAACCACACAAATGATTCAGTAGACAAGAGCCAAAATAAACCTCAGAGAGGGAAAAGAGACCAGGACAGACAATGGCTGCGACATTGTATCTAAAACCATTTAACAAATATTGAGCTGTGGAAGGAACGCAAGGAAGTGAAAGGCCTATGCACAGAGAAAACATCCAGCCACAGAAAGCTCCTGGAAGAGGGCAGGCTACTGGGGCTGACGACAGAGACTTCAAAACACCCAGGAAAATATGTTCTAAAAATCAAAACGGTCTGACAACAATATCTAATGACGTAGAGAATACTAATGAAGAGATAGAAATTCTTAAAACTGCAAGCTGTTTCAAATTCTTTTGTAGCAGAGATTTGTTCCCCCCCCCTCTCGATTCCTATTTTAATGAGTCACTAATTCATATCATTATGGATCCTTATGCGTTTATTTGATCTTCAGCTATGAACCAGTACTGCTTTATTTTATTGCTTAAATTTCCAGCTCTGGGCATTTGAGAGCTATTTCTCTTTTTAATATATTTTTATTAATTCCTTGAGAATTTCAAACCCATGCATACAGTGTATTTGACCATATTCACCCCCACACATTCCCGAACTCCTCCCAGATCCACAGTACCCAACTACTCCCAAACCTTGTCCATTCGCTGCCTCTGTCTCTCTGTCTCTGTCTGTCTGTCTGTGTGTGTGTGTGTGTGTGTGTGTGTACACACACGCACACACGCACACACACACAGACGTCCAGTTTGGGCTGCCCATTGATTCATGTGTGTGACGTCATCTACTGGAGTGTAATGTACTTACCAGGGGCTGCACCCTTAAAGAAACCTCTTCCCCAAGAAGCTACCAACAGTCCAATGGCAGCTGGCCCCTGGTTCTCTTTAATGAGGCCCCATGAATGTGGTATTGGTGTTTTAGGTATTTTGGTCAGTTTTTTTTAAGAACTTCTTAACTTAGTTGTTGATTCAAAAGTACTCTCATCTCATCTATGTAATCCCAGGTTCAGTTCCAGAATCATCCAGTCTTCCCAAAGACTCCTACACTCTTTTATTAATGATTGAGACCTAGGCTCTGAATTTGCTATGCTTTCCTTCTTACAGTGATGTGGATGTTCTAAACCAGTGCCACTGATGGTTGTACAGCTTTGTGACTGTGCTGAAAAGACACTGAGTTTTCCACTCGTGTGTTTTCTCATGTATGTGCATACGTGTCTATTTGAGCATGCATGCACATGTGTGCTCATGCCCGTGGAGGCCAGAGGACAGCCTTTGTGTAATTCCTCGCCAGACACCATTCACCTTGTATTTGATACATGCTTTCTCACTGGCCTGGGCCATGCCTGCTTGTGGGCCCAGGCGTCTGCCATTACTGCCTCTCCAGAGCTGGGATTCCAGATGGGAGCTTCTAGGTCTAGCAAGACCTCGAGCTTGTGTGGCAAGCACTTTACCAACTGAGCTATCAAGCACCATAGTCTACTTTAAATGTGTGAATTATGACATATGTCTACAACATACTAAATATACATACATAAAACATGCATATACATACAACATACTAAAAAATAAAATGAGGCTGGAGAGGTGGCTCAGCAGTTTAGAGCACTGACTGCTCTTCCAGAGGTCCTGAGTTCAATTCCCAGCAACCACATGATAACTCACAACCATCTGTAATGGGATCCGAAAGCCCTCTTCTTGTGTGTCTGAAGACAGCTAGTGTACTCATATGCATAAAATAAACAAATAAATCTTTAAAAAAATAAAATAAAATGAGTTTGGGGAGGTATACTATTTTATAAAGCAAAGAAGAGATCTATAGACAGAAGAGGTATAGAATGACAAATCCCTTGCCAATTAGAATCAAGTGTGGAGACTTGGATCACCAGAAAGAATATATTTAAAATGGTGTCTACATACCACTTACTTGTAAAAAAAAAAATGTTTTAAAGAGAATCAGATTATCCCAAATCATTCAATTTCTAGCTCCCTTCACATCTTGGGAGCAGTACATGTGGCCCTCTCTAACTGGAGCTTTGAAACAATGGGGTGGAAAGAACAACAGATCAAAACCTCCTACATTCCTGGAAACATTTGGGAGTCTAAACTAGTCTGTCCTTAATGGGAAACACAGCAGTGGTTTGGGGGCATCTGCAGTGAACCTTTAATGTGTTCTGGCTGGCAAGATGTCTTCTCCATTCCATTCACCGCAATGAAACCAAGACCTGGGGCCGTAGCATACTGCTACAGCCCTCAGAAAATACAAGGCTGGACAGGTGTGAGGGCTGCTCACTCTGAGGGCAGGCAGAAGCCAGGGCTCTCTGTTTCCATGTGTGGGAGACTATTTATTGGCATAGAACACTGTAGGAGAAAGAAAGGGAGATGGGGATTCAGACAGAGGTAGGCGTATAGACAGACACCTCTGCTGTTTGTTTCATGAGGTGTCCTGTTGGCTTTCATTCTTGTGTTCGATTTATAGTTTGTTCCACAGCCAATACACTTGAAAAAGCACAGACGTAAGCACAAATGTGTATAAAGAGATAAATAAGGATATATATGGCCTTCCGTAGCCATCACCCATAAATTCAAACAATCATGGATAGACCAGAAGTATTTGGGTAAAGACTGCATCTGTGCAAAACATGTAGAGGTTCCTGAAACAATACATTCTCCCCATAAGCTACTTAGGACCATAGACTTAACATTGTGTTAGATACTATAAGTAATCAGGAAATTATTTAAAGTATGCAGGAAGACAAGCAAAGGTTAGACTCAAATGTTGTATGCCATTTTGTGTAAGGGACTTGAGCATTCCCAGATTTTGAAATTCCTGGGTGGTCCTTGGAACCAACTTCTTGCAAATACTGAAGGAGGACTATATTTGGTGAGATTGTAAAGTTACAGTTAAGATACCTCCGTAGAGTTAGACTTAGTGCATCCAACTCTGGCTCTGGCTCTGCTGCTCATCAGCATAGGGCCAGGAGAGTTTTCTCTCTGACCGTGATACCTATTCGGTGAGAAAAGAAGCCAAGCAGGGGCAGGGGTAGGAATGGAGAGATGGCTCAGAGGCTATGAGCACTGGCTGTTCTTCCAGAGGACCTAAGTTCAATTCCCAGCACCCACATGGAAGCTCACAACCATTTATAACTCTAGTTCCAGGAGATCTGACACAGACACACGTGCGGGCAAAATACCAATGCACATAAAAATAATAAAACAAGTCAACTATTAAAAAGGAAAGAAGGAAAGTGACTTAAGAGCAATAAGCACAGGTGGTGTTAAGATTGTTGCTTCTTCACGGGCAGTAAAATCAGAAGTATCCAATTGTGTACGATTCCAGCTGCACACAGCATGCCTACAGAAAAACACTTCCCACTGAGATAATCTCTTAATTGCTTATTTCCTCTACTTTGAAAACTATTTTTAGTAATTATTTATTTTGGTCACAAAAGTCATTTTTGCTGTACATAGACACTGGGGAAGAAAAGGGTTACAGAGGAACTAAGAGTCACCATTATCCTGTCTCTTTGTGTGGCAAGGTAATACCGCTCACATTTTCTTTTTAATGTTTTTTTTTTTTTCCTGTACATTTAACCGGCTTGAGATAATGGTGTTTATAGAGATTGTCCATTTTATAGCAAGCATTATAAAATTAGCTATTTTATCAAAATTATTCATAAGCTTCTTGTTAAATATGGCATATTGACCAAGTGTGTTTATATTCGTTCCCCACAAAGGCTATTTAAAATAAGAATACAGAAATTTAAAGTGTCTACAATCACAGCGACAAAGGGAATGTGAGCCAGACAAGTAAGAGGCTGCAACAGAAGGCTGAAGCAGAAAATCAGCACATTAACTCCAGAGCAGGCAAGGTTGAAAGCCCAGGATCTGTGCTGGTAGACAGCCCAAGAAAGGCAACTTCATCTGACAGAATTCATTCAGGCAGTCTGGTCGAGGACCAAGTGTCGGTAGCTATCATCAAAGGGCAGAATGAGATGCTAAACATAAAACTGGAACATGGCCAGCACACACACACACACACACACACACACACACACACACACACGGGCCAGGGCACAAAGTTCAGTCTCTGGGAAAACTGGACTGAAGAAAATCTAGAGTCAAAGGTGTCAGCTCCAGCAAGGATGGGGAAGAAGGAAACATGAGAATACATTTAGCAGGACTAAGGGAAATTTGGGGTATGAGCTGGGAGGCTCCAGGTTCTCTTTTTCCTTTCCTTCAACAATGCTAACAACTGGACTAGGATATAATCTAGGAACATGGCTCAGTCGGTAACATGTCTGCTGGACAAGCCTGATGCACTGGATTTGGGTGCACAGAACCCATATAAACCCGAGACACTGTAGCATACACGTCTGTCAACCCTGCACAGAATACACACATGCTCAGTGGCCAGCTAGCCTCGCATGTCACAGTGGTGACTTACAGCAGACCCTGTCTCAAACAAGATCAGGAGCAAAGACTGACACCTGAGATTATCCTCTGGCAACCTTGTGCCTATGCACTACACACACACACACACACACACACACACACTCACACACAGAGTAATATTGAAGTTTTTATATGTCAATAAATGTTAACAGCAGATGTATAAAACAAAACAAAACAAAAGACTGAAAGATTCTTCACTCCCATCACAAAATGCATGTTCCTGAAGAGGAGAGAGTAGGGTACTGACAGCCCTTCAGCATGTAATATCAACCTGCTGCATGCCTTCAGTTAGGGAGTGACATTCCTGTGTACAGTCTCACTCTTCCCAATGACCAGAGGCTGATGTCTTTTAATAAGGATCTCTGTGAGAAGGCTGCTAAAGTTCTTCTCTCCTCTCAGCCTACAAGAAGAGAGGTCCACAGCTCTGCATAGGAAATAAGTGAATGAAGATGTTAGAAAATGGGAGGTTTCAGAGCTGAGACAGAGGTATGCCAAATGTGGTACTTGAGTCAAGAAACTCTCCCAGAAAGGAGAGTCAAAAAGCAAATTAGCGGGAGACAGAAAATTAGAAAATTAATCAAGGAAATTGGTATGTAAGTGATGTACTAACAGAAAAAAAGAGAAAAAGAAAGGAAGAAGAAGGAAAGAAGGAAAGAAGGAAAGAAGGAAAGAAAGAAAGAAAGAAAGAAAGAAAGAAAGAAAGAAAGAAAGAAAGAAAGAAAGGGAATGACAGAAAAATAAAGAGAGAAAGAAAAACAGAAAGACAGAAAGAAAGAAAAAAGGAAGGAAGGAAAAGAGAAAGAAAGACAGAAAAATGAAAGAAGAAAGAAAGAAAGAAAGAAAGAAAGAAAGAAAGAAAGAAAGAAAGAAAGAAAGAAAGAGGGAGGAAGAGAAAATTGGGTGGGAATTTTTTTTCAAAGAAATAATTTTAAAAGTATGTTTCTTGCTTTAGGGGAATCATAAAATTTATAGTAAGATGAAAGCAAACATACTCAATAGAATAATATTCTTTGAAATGTGAGAAGGCTAGAAAGGAATAAAATCTTAAAAGCTATGGAAATCAGAAATAGTGTTACGTGTGTATCAGACTTCTTTTATAAAATCTTTAAAGATGTATTTATTGTGTGTGTTTGTGTGAGTATACATAAGCATGTGCATTTTATGTACCTGTGCATGTGCGTGTGCATGCATGTGCACACTCCTGCATTCATGTGAAAGTCAGAGGACAACTTGAGTGTTGGCTCTCTGCTTCCACTGCATGGATTTTGGGGACTGAACTCAGGTCATCAGATTTGACAACTGCCAAGCTGCTGCCTTTACTACTGAGCCATCTCTGTGGCCCCAATATCTAATGTCTTTACTGCAATATCTAAAGATTTCAAAATCCTTAGAGGTAATTATTTTCTAACAAATTGGGGAAGTAAAAGAGACATTTCCAGTTAAGCCTTATTCACTTTTACCTTTTCGGTTGGCCGCAGTGGTAGAAACCCTGGCAGTGGTAATCAGTCAAGAGAAAGAAAGAACAGGGCTTTCGGTTTGGAGAGTGGGGCATCAAACTGGCCCTGCGTGTACATAACAGGAACAGATGTCCATGTTGGAGAACATACAGATGGCCGGCCGGCTCGGACACTTGGCAAGGTGAGATAGTGCTTCATCCCAGTTAGAATGCCTGCTGTCAAAGAGGGAAGAGACAAGCTTTAGTGAGTATATAGAGCAAGGACGACTCTTAGCTGGTGGCTTTGGAGTGTACATTAGTGCAAGCATATGGAGGGAAGCATGAGGTTTCCTCCAAAACTCTAAACATACATCTACGTGTGTGTAGATGTATGTATGTAATCTCAAGCATAGAATCTAACAACCCCACTAGCGGTTGAATACTCATAGGAAATTAAATCAGTATGTGGAAGAGATTATCTTCACCCCCGTGTTCATTCACAATATCCAAAATAAGTCTGGTAGCTTAGGATGTAATTCAAGAACTTGGGAGGCCAAGGCAGGTGAATTTCCATGAATTCAAGGCCAATCTGGGCCAACAATGTGTTTCAGGCAAGTCTGAACTGCACAGCGAATCACTTTCTGAAAAACAAAACAAAACTACAGTAGCCAAAATGTAGATTTAACCTACATGTTCATCAGTGGACAATTGAACTAAAAAGGGGAGAGTCTATATAAACACAATAGAATCTAGATCATCCTTCAAAATGACTGAAATCCTGCATTGTAGCAACAGGAAGAAATGAGACTATGGAGTAGGCAGTGATGATCAAAGGCTAACTCATATGTCCATGCTCACTGGGTGCTTGTATGTGTAATGTGATAATACAGGAATAATGTCAATAATCACTTAGCACTGAGGTCAGTAAGATGCTTTTCAGGTAGAAATGTTTTATAATGTTTAAAACTGATAGTGTGTATTGTTCACAAAAGCAGGAACTGGAGGGTACAGCTCAGTTGTACAGTGCATGCCTTCCACGTGTAAAGCCCCAGGTTCAACCCCCAATCTGCCTTTTCTCTCCAAAACCGGACTGGCACATGAAGTCTTATGATTATCTTAAACCAGTCTGGACATGATATATCCACCCACTAGCAGTCTGCACCAGGATGGCCACACCACCTCCCTTACCTGTGGTTAGCCACTGCTGCTAGCAAGATATAAAGTTCTGGGTGTTCCTTGTCGATATTGTATACATTTCAGATGTTAGGTGTTCTGGCAGTTGTATGGTATTCATTGTGGTTTTAACATGCTTCCTGCCTAAATACTGTAGGTTGTATACTCTGCTTCTATGCATTTGATTATTTAGTCACAGAGGTAGAGTCCTGTAGTATTCATCCTACTACTGACATAACAGCTCACTCACATTATAAGCACAGGCTTTCTTTATTCAGCTGAAGACTATTGATAGTGTCTACACTGTGTTTTGTCTAGTCACCTTTCAACAGACTCTTAGATTGCTTCTGTATTTGGGCTTTCAGAGCTAGTGCTGCCCTGGATAAAGGCGTTTGGATGCCTCTTCAAGATCCCGATTTCAAGACATCTGACATATCCAGGAAGTAGGATTGGTGGACCATACGGTAGCTCTGTAAGAGACTGTGATCCTCGCTTCATAATAGAGACACTCCCATTTCATAATAAGAGCAGTAGAGGCTTAGAGCAGTGCAATCAATCAGGCAGCTTATTTAAGGACCTTGCCAAGTCAAGCATCTACCTAGATTGGGTTTATGAAACCTACATACTTCACTGTGAGCGCCTGACTCGCCAGCAAGAACGATGCCACAATAGGATCCTTCTGCACACGTTTATTGGGAGAGCATTGACTGCGTAGGTGAAAAGACCCTGAGCCCCAGAAATGATGCTGCTTATATAGGCCTAGGAGTGACGTGTCCATATCTGATTGGTTATGCTCCCATTACCTCATTAATATGCCTCGGGCCAGGCAGTGACTCGGCAAAAAACTCTTATGCACATGAGCACATTGGTTGTTTACCCATAATCATGGGCGGTGGCCAGTGGTAGCCAGCGCCATCTTGTAATGGCGTTTGTGGCTTCCCACACTTCCCCACTCTGCCCTTTGGTTGATGACTGGGAGAATACACAGCTCCCCATCAGTGCCTGCCTCCCTCTGTCCCTCGCGGTTTCCTTTTTCTCAACAAAAGTTGTGTGAGGGTTCATCTGTATGCTTTATAACTTGTCTACTTGAAAGCTTGTCGACTGCATCATCTGGTCTGCTCATATTTGTCTACTCTAAACTTCTGGTTTGCACGGAGGAGCTTAGTGGAACTTGGATGATGGGGGAAATCGCCAGACCAGCAGGCATGCTCAGGGGCTAGTGATTTCTGTTGATTTGTAGCTGGAGCTAAACAGGCTCCTTTGAAAATGAACCACAAGTTCAGCTTGGGGTTTTCACACTAGTGATTCTGGTGTTAATATTTGATCACCTTATTCTTTATAGCTATTGATTCTCAATAAAAGAGAAAAATCTTACATTTATACTCACAAGTAAATGAATAATTCTTTCTTTCCCCGGAGTTCTTTCTCATCTTTAGAACCAAAAAGTGCACTACATTTACTCTTTTTAAATGGTGAAAAAGAGAAAATACAAACAAAGGCTTTCACATTGTATAATACCAGAAAAAGCACAGCAGAGCTCAAGGAGCCCTCACCTCAGTATTTGTAGCTAAAACAATAGCACTGACCCTGGATTTTGCCTCACAACCCAAAATAAATGTCTGTCGGATTAGGCAGATATTAATTTATAGGAGAAGGTGGAGGCTAGTTTTTCCTTGCAGAATGTCAATCAAAAGCTCTAACGAATAAAGAAATAAAGTCTCACCCTCAGAATACCAAATAAGCATTGCTCCAGGCAAGATCGATCAATGAATGCTAAGAGGAATGGGCCACACTTCAAGAGGAAATAGAATTTTCTTATCCTCAAAGTATCTTCCCCAATAAAAATCTTTATCGAGGCCAAAGAAAAAAACAGTAGCTTTATTTTTGTGGTAGAGACACAATCTTTGCCAAGAAATTAGGACTCCACTTAGCCAGTTAGAGGAACTATAGTGTCGTGTGCCATTACGCACAAAGGACATAGGTCTGGTAGTTTGCTGAACAAAATGATTGTGATGCTATTCCTGGTTGTCAACTTGACTACATTTGGAATGAACTACACTCCTGAATTAGAAGACACACCTGGGATCCAGCTCTTGAGGCATAGTGGCCATGAAAATCTTAGGCTCAGGCAAGGCCTTTAATCCCAGGAGACTGAGGTAAGCAGATCTCTGAGTTCAAGACCAGCCTGGAAAAAAGCAAGTCCCAAATCCAGGGTCAGTGGTTAGGGTTAGACCTTTAATCTGGGCCATACCTTCTGCTGGAGACCTATATAAGGTCAATGGAAAAAACTATTTGTTCTTCTTCTTTTGGCTTGCACTTACTTGCCAGCACATCTGTTGGAACCTACTTCTTCAGGATTCCAGAAGACTGGCTGAAACACCTAGCCTTATGGGACTGAGCAACTACTAGATTCTTAGGCTTCCCATTCACTCACAGCTGCCCATTGTTGGGTTCATTGGACTGCAGACTGTAAATCATTCCAGTAATTTCCCTTAATATATAGACATTCCATAAGTTCTGTGACTCTAGAGAACCCTGACTAATACAATGTATGAACTTCAGCTGGGCTCCAGAAAGTAACAGCCCAAACCAAATGGAAGAGGGGTTTATATAACATCTTCACCAGTGATCTTCAACGACAAGGTCGTGGCGTTGACCTTATCTTGGAAAAATAAACTGTGATCCACTAAGGGCAAAAGAGAAATAACATGTAAAGTCAGCATAAGACCCTGAAGATATTAGTCTTGTGGGAAATATATATATATGGAGACTTTTATTAAAAATGGTAGAGACAAATGGAGATCTTCTCATTAGTGGCTCCTCCCAGAAGTATATTCTCTGCCAAATCTTCCCAGTACCTAAGGAGCCTGAGATGGAGAACTTGTCTGTATGGCCGTAGGGCAGCTGGGATTGGCAGGAAGCTGCACTCAGGCACAGGTCCTAACCCAACTGCCACATGCTGCCATGTGCCCGCCTCCAGCCTGCAGCTGTTACTGCTTTCTCTAAGCTTCCAACACAAACACACACATACACACACTTTTGTGTGTATACATGCATATACAAGTGTGCATGTGCACATAGATACATTTACACATACACACACATAGAGGCAGAAACAGAAAAAGACAGACAGAGAGACTCAAACAAAAAGTCATTTCGGTCCCCTTAGGGCAGTGGTTCTCAACGTGTCTGTAGCAACCCCTTTGACAAGCCTCTCTCTCCAAAAAGTATTTATATTATGAGTCACAACAGTAGCAAACTTATCGTGGTGATGTAGCAACTGAAATGGTTTTATGGTTAAAGGGTCTCCACAATATGAGGAACTGTATTAAAGGGTCATGATGTTAGGAAGGTTGGGAACTGATGCCTTTGGGGGGACTTTATGGGTTAGTGCCCTGTTTGCTTTCTATTGCTGGGATAAAGACAAAGACCAAATGCAACTTGAGGAAGAAAGAATTTACTTGGCTGACATTGAGAGGAACCCAGGCAGGAACCTGGAGGCAGGAAATGAGGCAAAGACCACAGAGGAAAACTTATAACTGGCTAGTTGTCATGGCTTGCTCAGTTTCTCTTATTCAACTAGGGAACATCTGAGTGGTCTAGATACCCCTCATGCCAACCATTAATCAAGAAAATGCACTCCCACAGACTTGCCAATAGGCCAATCTGATAGAGGCGATTCCTCAATTGAGTTTCCCGTTCCCTGATGACTTAGGCTTATGTCGAGTTGACAAAACAAACAAGCAAAAAACCAAAACAACCCCCAAACAAACAAACAAATCCTAAGTAGTACAGTTGTTTCCAAAAATAAATGCCATAATTTCTCCAGGGTTAATACTGGGAGAACCAGAGGCCATGGCAAACTTCCCCCTTGGCAGGAGCCAAAAATGGTCTTCATTTTCGGCACCAGCTTAGCAGTTCTGAGCTGCATGTCATAATACATAGTTTTCCAAATTTCTTCCCCCGAAACCCTCGCTCTGTGGTTCATCATTCTCGTCTTAGCACTGGGAGTAAATTTTCAAATAGCTGACTGGTTTATGACAGGCACAATTGCCGGGTGGACATCTAGTTATATGACTTGGGATATTCAATTTTGTTTTATGTGCTTCAATAAAATTTTATCCTTTTATTGACACAAGTCTCACATAATTCTTTTTGCTAGTGATTTATGACTCTTACGGCCATTTTATATAGATATATTTTCCTTTTGTTTTGTAAGTCGTTAATGCTGGTCTATAGAAAAGTTATTGATATGTATAGCTATTTTTTTTTAAATGTGGCTCTGCACTCCTTTCCTGTACATTATAATAAGAATGGGAAATTTTACTTCTAAATATTCTTTCAAAACACAAGAACAATCAAAGCCACTTTCTTATACTAGTCAGACAATGGAAACATTTGTCATTTTGCAACATTTTCGAGAGTGTGTGACCAATCTATTTAATATCATTCCTCATCATAAGTGTAATACATAGTTGAATCTACAGAAGACAATTTTCAAAGTTCATTGTAGTAAAAATAAGCACAATACTTGGAGATATCTAGAGTTTATAATTATATGTGAACATACACAAACCCTTGAATACAATGTGCCAAAAACACAGAGGTGTGTGTATGTGTGTGTCTGTCTGCAGTGTCAGGATTTGCTGAATAACAATAAAATCACAAAGTTTGGCAGATTTACTAACAACAATTTGTCACAAAACCCTCCTGCTTTGGTGGCTTGGGTGAGGAATGCAGACTTTTCCATCCTAAACCTTAATTATTAATACAAACTCTCACATCAAATAGTATATAGCACATAGCAAATCAATCCATTTGTGCATTCGTGTGTGTGTGTGTGTGTGTGCCTGTGTGTGTGTTGAGGGTATGTGGTTTGTGTGTGTAAGTGTATGGCATGGTGTGGTATGTGTGTATGTCCTATGTGTGTGTGGTATGTGTGCATCTATGTGTGTATGTGTGTTACAGAATGAATACAAGTTAAGCCAGGTGCGGCAGAGCTCAGAATCTACAAAAGTGGGTTGAGAAAGAGTCCATGAAGAAAAAGGACAAGGCCAAGCTGGGACTGAGCTGCCAGTGAAAACTGCTGGCGTCCAGGTTTAGGAGAAAAGCAGCAGATTCGAGAGTGAACAAAACAGAGCCAGGCTGAGAAAAACCACACCCAGATCAGGAGCTGTTGCAGAAAATATTAAAAAAAACGACCCAGCACGTTCCCGCACTTGTGCCTCTGCCCTGGCAGCCAGGCAGGCCATGAACTGTCGGGCAGTGGCCACCTGTTTTTATCTCATGGAGACTGACTCAGAACTCCACAATCTCTCTACCCAGCTCTCTAAGTTCCCACTGGCGGTTGCTACCATGCTAACCCTGTGTTTCAAATCCCCCACAGCCTTTGTGGTGCACATCTGGCAAACCCATGCTTGGCCGCTGTACCTTTCTCTCTTGAACCCAGATGAGCTGCCACGTGAAGGAAAACGCAACACAAACTCAGCTCAGAAACAATGGTAACTCAATCTCTGGGCACAACAACTAAAACCTAATCTTGGAAACCTTATTAAAATCTGATTCTTCTAGTGGCGAATCTTTGCGGATCTGCCATGTTACTGGGAAACCCCAGCAGCTACATCTTACCCCTCTGCTGTCCCATTCCAAAAGGGGCCTAACTCTCCCCTGCTTCCTCTCTTCCTCTGTCCAACCTCGAAGTCCCGCCTACTCACCCAGTGATTGGCTCCTTTGTTCATTAGGGGATTGGTTCACATGAAGCCACCTGAGTACTTAGCCCAGAGCCAACCACAACAAGGAGCCGGAAACAGTGGTCAGAGACAGGTTCAGACAGGTGAGGCAATGGACAGACGTGCGCTGAGTAGGCCAGATCACTGGTGAAAAATGGATTCAAGCTGGGGAGTCCCGGGTCCTTCACAAACACACACACACACACACACACACACACACACACACACGCCACGGTGTTAGGCAAGAGGTTGTTATAGCATCATGCCCTCAGAGTGTTAGGACCCCATCCCTTATTGGGTCCAGGCGACGGCATTATACCCTTTCCTCAATCTGGTATGACCTATAAGCTCTTAAATCTAGCCTCCCCAGTATGATTTTTAATTTTTCTCAAGTGCCCTCTGGAAGCTCTCATCCTATCACATGGCATGTACACCAAACAATGGACAGGCAGAGAGCCGATAATCACAGAGCCTTCAGCTCAGCTTGGTCCCCAAGGCATCTTTGAATTTCTGACCCTGTCCCTGCTCTTCATGTCTGTGGCCTTCACAGTCCTACGCCTACTTCAGCAGCTCGATTTGACCCTGAGACTTGGCTCAAAGTGTGAGTCTCAGGCTCTGGCTGGACTCTGTATCAGTGACCCTGGCAAGGTGCATGTTTTATTCCTGGGAGAATTCTTCTACTATCCTGAATCTGTCTCTCAGGCCTCTATGGAGGGTTGCTGTTGTTGTTGTTGTTGTTGTTGTTGTTGTTGTTGTTGTTGTTTATTTGTTTCTGAGATGCGGTTTCATATGTCCCAGACTGGTTTCTAAAATTACGTAGCAGATGTTGACCTTGAAGTTCTGATCTTATTGCCTCCACTTCGAAAACTCCTCTCCTTGATCTCTATGCAGCCTCCTTTACCTTTTGTGGCATTTCATAACCTACAGGCACTCACACACCACACAGACACACACCACACAGACACACACACACCCCACAGACACATATGACACACACACATATACACACATACAAGTATTTACTGGGTGTTGTATAATGTGTGATTGAGAGTTAATATTAGTAGTCAACTTGTCAGCTTGTTTTTTCTTTGAGAGAGGGAGAGGGAGAGGGAGAGGGAGAGAGAATGAGAGAGAGAGCACCAGCATTTGTCTTGGCTAGTTATCAAGAAAGTTGGGACTCTAAGGCAAATTGCTGCCAAAGAAACTGCTGTGCCTTGTGAATTTATTGCTAGTCAATAAATTCTGACACTGTGGAAAGACACAGGGTATTTGTCTATGTTTCTGACTCAGTAAGCTCGTGACAGTGATAAACTTACCTAGTAGCAAAATCTTAGGGACAATCTGAGCCTGACTCCTGAGGTAGGAGTCCTCAGAGTGGCTCACATCTGTGCCCAGCCCCACTCCCAGGCAGGGCACATCTGTGCACTCTACAAGGAAACTGAGCAAGAGATATCTATACACTTCAGAGGACAGCCAGCAGAGAACTATGCTGGGGAGTACATCACCCTGCCCTGCCTGCCAGGAGGGGTTTTTTAGGACCATGATGGACTAGCAGGAGTCAGCAGCTGGGACCCAGAGCTAGAGCAGTCAGAGGCAGAGCTTCAGTCCTTTAAAGTCCACTGCTGTCTTCCGGAAGGCACTTAGAGGTATAGGATGTGCTTTGTTGTCTCTGAGGGCATTTGGGGCAACAGTAAGGGAAGTAGAAGTCCTGAGTGAAACCTGAAATGGTTCGTTTTCACTGCCAACCTGAGAGGGTCTGGAATCCCCTGGGAAGAAGATCCTTTGAGAGATTAGCTAGAGTATGTGGGAATCACCTTGACTAGTGAGGTGGTCTGCCCACTGTGGGTGGCACTGTCCTCTGAGCCAGAGGTCCTAGATTGTATAAGAATGAGAGTTGTGATCGAGCACCGAAAGTCAAACTTTTCAAGTCAGAATTCTTCTTCTTTCATTTGACACCCTGTGGATGTTCAAAGCTATTTTGGGAATAACCTAAGCGTTTGCAAATCTTACCAACAAAAGTAAAGCTGGATCAGAACTTCTGATGGCTGAGGAAGAACTTCTCATTCTAACCCAGCTCTGTTAGCTGACCATCAATCTCCTGGGCTTTAAAGCAGTAAGATTGTCACTGCCCATGCAGCAGTTGCCTGTAAAGAGTCAGTGTTCTCTTGCATGTGACAGCTCAACTAAATAACACATACATGCATATATACATGTGTTCATGCATTACTCACATATACATATATGTGTTTATACACACATGTGGGCATGCACACACATACATATGTATACACATATGTTTGTGCATTACACACATATATGTATGTACATGTATACACACATGAGGGCGTGCACACACACACACACACACACACACACACACACACACACGTAAAGCTAAACAACTTTGCAGGGAACTACACCAGAGGACAAATCACTCCCTCTCCCCTGCCTGCCTTTAGGGGTTTTTGTGGGACTTGGATGCACTATCAGGAATCGGCAGCTGTATATTTATAAGTATATGTATATAATCTGCATAATACATACAGATATGTAACACACAAATACATGTTTATACTTATATGCAGGAAGAAAAGGAGAGTGGATATTGGGCAGCAGACCGAAGCTATGCTTACCTCCTCTCAGAAGCAGACATTCACTTTAATACATATTTATGTGCAGTTGACCCTCATCAGACTCTATGTCTGTAAATGGACTCCCCTCAACCATGACATCCTGGCCCCCACAGTTCCACTGTTGAGGGATGAGGGAAGAAAACCCTTGGCTAAATGTATCAGAGTAACAACAAAATATATTTCACCTCAAAAAATATTTTTGAAACCAGATTAGCAAGCCCAAGTTTCTAGCTACCTTTCCTGCCCTCAAACCACCCTGTGCCGGCTCATCTCACTCCTTCTCTGTATACTTTGCCCACGCCTGGACCCGCATCCTCAAATCCGTCTCCCAGAGTTCATAACAGAGAGATGAACTCTTGGGCACAACTTTTCCCACTTCCTAACGCTCCTCAGCGTGGCTATACCCAAAAGCTTGACACTACTGACCTTCCCAGTCCTAAGGAGGGAACAAAAAGAAAAATTCTTTTTCACACTCATGTAATCCTTATTTCCAGTAATTCTTCACGTGTATGAGAGAAAAGAGTGAAATAAGATTATTTCTCCCCCCTACTTAGGACTTTCTCAGAGTCTACGAACAAGCTGTCCTGACCTAGAGTAAAGCCTCAGGAGGACGACAACGTAGAGGGTGATTATTCCCACCAACAAAAGAAGCTTCTTTCTTGTCATTCACTGGCCCCTCCCTTCCACAGCGGGTTTTGCTGGGGCGACTGTGAAGAGGTCTTAAGACCTTTCCTCCTGACCGATGCCCCAGAGATCCTGTGCCCCTCCCCACCAAGGTGTGTAGCTGTGTTCACTCTGGGAGAGAGAGAGAGAGAGAGAGAGAGAGAGAGAGAGAGAGAGAGAGAGAGAGAGAGAGAGAGAGAGAGAGAGAGAGAGAGAGAGAGGAAAAAGACTGTTTATCTTCTCACAGAAACTCCGCCATCTGGGATGGCACCTGGCGTGAGATGTCTGCGGCTCTGCCCTTGTTTCCCAGAATGCATCACACCGACCCTCTGATCGCCTCTTCGGATTTATGTCCTGTGTATGCGTAGACACAATAAACACGGGTGCACGTCTGGGATGGGGAGTGTGAGAGCCAGGGAGCCTAGGAAAGGGGCTCCTCAGCTTTGTCTGAGAATAGGGAAAGAGGCAGCTCTTCCCTGACCAATCCCAGCCCTTTTCTTCCAGCCAGAGTGCAAGTGCCAGCTGAGCCCCAGCACCTTGCTTTATTGTGCGAAGTCAGGAAAGAGATCTCTCAATTATCTTCAAATTAACTGCCTCTTGCCATTATCCGCTCCCTGAGGACCAATCAGAGCGTGCGTTAGCAGAGCTGGGCATCAGCCTAGCACTTCATCCACTCTCTGGGATTCTGTCCCAGCCACCTCCTCCCAGGCACGCACTGAGCCAAAGTCATCTGCGGCTGCCATTTCTCATGACAAACTTTAATGCTTTAATTAGGAAGCATCCGCGTGTCCACTCTTCACAAACACCATATGGTGCCTAGCGCGAAATATGTTTCATTTTCACGAAGGCGAAGCCTTGGGAAAGGGCAGCATTTTGAATATCAATTGTTGTTCCCACACTCGTGAAGAATACATTTTCTGTGCTTCAAAAGAGACCACGATGCTGAAAAGAATGAGGGGGGATTTTCTCTACCTGACAAAACTGGGTGGGTCAAGGAGACATTTGTGTGTGTGTGTGTGTGTGTGTGTGTGTGTGTGTGTGTGTGTGTGTGTGAGAGAGAGAGAGAGAGAAAAGTAGAACTCGACTTCTAAAGATCAGAAATTCAAAGTCCTTTAGAAGTAAATTCCAGGAATCTTCTAAGCATTCTAAAGATTTAAGATAAGAGATGTTCTCTGTTCATGTTTCCATTAAAAAAAAACAAAACAAAACTATGGAATACCATCTCTTAAAGAACACAGTGTGTATTGAGGCGATTTGGGGCTAGTCTTACCATGTCAAGCCCCCACCCCCACCCCCGTCCCTTGCCCAAAAAAGCCTTCTGCCTAGATCTCTTCAGGAGCGTCAACTACTTTGCATCTTGGAAGGTGTGGACTGGCTAGGCATATGTGGTCCAGTGGGATATCATCTTTGGACTTGGTTTCTTTTCAAACATTATGTCCCTGACAATAACAAACCCACATTTTCCAAAGTACAAATGTCTCTAAAAATCCAAGAGCCGAAACGAGGCTGAGCTGGGGATGTTTTGTCAGGTGGGGAGGGGGTGAGGATGAGGAGGGAGAGAGGCCAAATGCCAGCCAGCATGGGCCTTTTCCTGCTATTATGCAAATCTCTCAACATGCAAATGATTAAATAATCAAACCATTACAGGGTATAAATCAGTGATTTATATGTTCTTCCTTGCTCAGGTCACTTACTTTTCCTTTGTTGGAGGCCATGGGACAGGGTTACACACAGTCCCTGTGGAGGGTGGAGGGTTGAGTCAGGAAGGCTGTAATTAGTCATTTCCATCTTAAAATAAATACAGCAGTTGACACTGGGGAGTGAATATCAGTCCTGTCTCCCCATTAGAGAGGACTGGTTTCATTCTCCTTCATCACGGGTCCATATTCTCCTTCTCCACCCTAGTTCTGCCGTCAGTCACCTCAGCCTCCTCAGCCTCCTCTTCCTCTGAACTACATAATTATAAGCTACCACATGTGGCGTTGGAGACACAACTTTAATTATCCAAACTGGAGCACACAGCAGACCCTGAATCCAGTGAACAAAAGCCTATTAGAAGGTGATCCCCTGTGGTCACATCGTCATTATTGTCAGGGGCCATGGGGCCGTGGAATTATCCTCTGCAATATCTCACTAACCTCCTATGCTAGAGTCACGTGGCTGATGATTTGTGCCATAATCTCATTTCCTTTCATGGTGCGACACTGGAAATAAAGAGCCGGGGGAGGGAGGGCTCGTGCAAAAGTCTGGTGGAAACTCAATTCAGGAGGCCACCGCAGATGTGCAAACACAGCACGGGCAGTAATTACTGCAACGAGAACCTCTGGCCTTCCACTCAGCAAGTGACGGCCTGGAAGTGAGGGTGTCACTGCTCACAGAGGCAGCCACTAAGGCACCTGGCTCCTGCAGAAGGTCCCCCTTAGGAACGAAAACTGAAAACTCCCTGCCAAGTGGCTCAGCATGTCTTTGCTGAGACTGTCAAAGAAGCACAGAGGCCTATTCCCTTGCAACGGAAAGTCTTGCTGGAAGCCTCACATGTAATGATCAGGCGCCTCTCCTTTCCTGTAACCTGCTTGTTTAACCCCACGAGGTGCTCACGTCTAGTTCTTTGACCATTGACAGTAGTACTGTAATTCAATACACATCTTTTACTTCTTCTATGAAGACTGGACTGTCTGGCTCCTGCTCAGGACCCTCAGGGCACCTTGTTTCAGGAGCTGGGGAGATGGCTCAGCAGTACATTGCTGCTTTTGTTGCTGCTTGGGTGGAGTTTAGATCCCAGAACCCACAGCATTCAGCTCAGTTAATAGACAGAGATGTTCAAAGGCATGCATATGTCCCCTAGTATGTTTATGTGTGTGTATATGCATGTATATAAATATGTTTGTAAAGATATATGTGTGTATACATGTGTGTGTACACGTGTAGACGTGCATAGTACTTACATGCCCACATATATATGTGTGTCTTAGTCAGGGTTTCTATACCTGCACAAAATATTACCACCAAGAAGCAAGTTGGGGAGGAAAGGGTTTATTCAGCTTACACTTCCCACATTGCTATTCATCACCAAAGGAAGTCAGGACTAGAACTCAAGCAGTTCAGGGAGCAGGATGATGCAGAGGCCATGGAAGGATGTTACTTACTAGCTTGCTTTCCATGGCTTGCTCAGCTTGCTTTCTTATAGAACCCAAGACTACGAGCCCAGGGATGGCACCACTCACAATGGGCCTTGATCACTGATTGAGAAAATGCCCCACATCTGAATATCATGGAGGCATTTCCTCAATTGAAGCTCCTTTCTCTGTGATAGCTCCAGCCTGTGTCAAGTTGACACACAAAACCAGCCACTACCATGTGCATGCATGTATACATACATATGTGCATACATATACATGAATATATATTTATACATGCATATGTGCATATATATATGTATACATGTATATATGCCATTCTCCACTCCTTACCTCCATGTCCCTGCCAGTCATATAAGCAAAACCTGGTTTATATAGTATAAAATTGGTCCTGATTTTCTTTCTTGTTGTATTGCAATGCTTTTTCTGGTTTCACATCGCAATCCTGGTTATGATTTCTTATCCAACCTCTCCAGACAGCCTGAAGAACTGCTGGCCTCTGCCTACTTCCCTGGGTTTTATAGCTCTCAATCTCTTCAACCCTACAAAGAGATTTCTTCTGCATCTTGCCTCTAACACAGCACTTGCTTCCTTCCTTCATACACTATACTCACTCATCTGATCCTCTGTGTTTCTTTCCAGGGTGTAACCTCCAGGCGCTAGTTAATGAGAACTATTCTCTGCTATGACTGGATCTTGAATATCTTCTAGAAGCACAGGTGTTAATGTCCTAATTCTTAGGGTGGCCATGTCAGGAAATGCTGGAACCTTGCACCAGAATCATCATTTAGATGTCCCTCTGTAGGGACTGTGAACCTCTGGTCCCTTCCTACCTAGCTGCTGATGTGAGTGATTTCATGCTACCATGTTCTCCCCTTGTGATGGGCTATCTTGCCCCATGTCCAAAACAATGGGCCAACAGACTGTGAGCTGGAACTCCTAAAGCTAAGAGCTAAATACATCATGCATCTTTCCAAGTAAATCTTCTTATAATGTTTGTTATAATATCGTGACACTTACACATTTGTGCATTCATCCAACCAGTCTACATGTTGGTTATTTCTCTATTTTCCCCCCCTGGTACTTGATAGTAAGGATTGTGTCAGGCACTGAGCATCTAGGCATAAAGACTAAGTAAAGCTGGTGCTTGTAGTATTGATCAACTTAGAGGTAGTTTCTGGGTTTAGAGGTGACGAGCAGAGAAAGAAACTGTCACAATTGCTCCTTGATCACTCTGGTCCCTCACTAGCACTCAGCTGACATCTGGCTGTCATTGCAGCCGCAGACGACTATGCGAAAGCATCAGAGGGTTTTGTTCACCATACCACATAACCACTATAAGGTCAGGAATGTTTCCTACGGGAGCTGCTCTCTGATCCAACTCCAAATAACAAAAGATTACCTATGCGCCCACAATGGGAAAGTAAGTTCCTGGGTTTATGTATTCGTTCACTTTCTGTCGGTTATGACAGAATACCTAACAAGAACAGCTCAAGGGAGGGATAACTGGCTGGATGTACTGCTTTCTGGTGGGGAAGTCGCAGCAACAGGAATATGAGGAAGTTGGTCACTGTTTGCAGCCGGGAGGCAGGACCACCACTTCAGGTTAAGGGATGGTGATGTCCATGCTTACCCTGGGTCTTCCCTCTTCAGTTAAAGTTCCCCGGAAACACACTCAGACACATCCAGAAGTATGTCTCCCAGGTGATCCAAAAAGTTGGCACTGAAGATTAACTCTTGGTCAAAATCCTCGCCTCACAACTTTCATCCCTAGATCTCCTGCAGACAAAATAAAGACGGTCAATTTCTAAGATTAAAACCAAGTCAATAGGTCCTTTAAATCTTTAAATTTAATGTAATTCTTTGTGGTGAAGGTTAAAGTTGAGGGGGTATGCAATATTAAATCTGGGATTTAATGAGTAGGAATTTTGCTAATGCTAATTTCTTAGCTTTGACATATGTGACATATTTGTGTGAGGGAAAAACTGGATGAAGCATTCATGGAACTTTGTCATTCTAAGTTTGCAACTTTTCTGTACATCCAAAATTCTTTCAAAAACTTTTTAAATGTATTTAAACAGTTAAGACTAATACACCTCTGGCAAGTGGTCCCCAGGGAATGGCAGCGACATTTGGAAGCAGGCAGTGTAGTGCTCCATCTCTGTCCATACCAACTTCCAGTTTTTGTTTGCACACATGCTTTTGCTGATGCAGCAAATGGACCATTCACCCCATCTGCAACCGCTTGAGCTCCTGATCCCTTTGACTGACATTATTGGTCCAAGTCTTCTTGACTGGCTGGAAGAAGGGGGTGGCCCAAGTGACATTTTTGCCTAGAGGTGCTAAAGTGACAAGGGCCTTCCCTGGGGTTCCAACCTCAGTCTGTCATTAGCTTGCTACCATTGTTTTGTTAATATAATGAATGGCTCTGTAGGAAATAACAGAGGAAAAGCTTATTAAAGGCGAAGGCTTCATCCATTAAGATGTTCTTTGTCCTTAATGAAGGTCAGGAAAAGACAGATTGTAGGAGGAAATCTTGCTTTATCCCCACCCATGTGTCTTAATTAATCATCATGTCAGTCTGGGTTTGTGTTTGTCCTTCTTCTGTGAGTGGTTGGCGAGGACGGTTACTAAAACCATCACGTTGTGTTCTGCCAGCAGAGCACTGTGCAGTGTATAGCATCTCCCCAATGTTTAAGTTTAATTTCTGGAACATGGTATCTCCCGGAATGTTTTCCCTTTTACCTCTAATCACACAAAACCTGTTAGATTTGCACTGTCTTTGCACAGCACCACTAGCCGTGGTTAAAGTGTGGTGTGGATCAAGTATAAAACTTGGCACAGTGGATTTCAAAGACATTACAAAAATATACACCATTCTGAGGATGCTTCTACATTGATGGTGTGCTGAAATAATATTTTAATATGCTAGTTAAATAAAACATTTTGATAAATGATATTTCACATGTCCCCCTTTTTCTGCTGTGGCTAGCAAAAAAAATTGAAATTGCATATGTAGCTCAATTTATATTCCTGTCAGACAGTGAGTGCTGGATTAGAGGACTCAGAGAGATCTGTTCAGTAACTTTTGAACCAACCTGCTTCAGAAGGCTGCTTTAGGTAGACTTCCACAACGGGGCATGGTGGAAAGTGTGATTGGCCTTTTCCCTCTATGATGTAATAAGTTAATTATATTAGGCCTACTTTGTTCTTCTTTAAAATATACTTTGGGCTCTTTGTGCCACTAACCTCTTCCCAAGCACCTGAAATCATCTTAGACACCGGAGATGTAGAAGGTACCAGCGTTGAGTCTGTTTCTTTCCCTGATGCATCTTTTCCTCCATGCCTTACAATTACCTACCACCCACTTTGACAACTTCTTCCTGTATCTTCCCAGGTTATCCTTCCCTCTATCTTGATGACAAAGCCCATGTGCATTGTAGTAATTCCCCTATCTCAGACCTACCATAGGACAAGGAAGGTACTTGCTTATCCATTCATATGTATCAAAATGAATAATAACAATAATTGTATTGTTTGTCAAACATTAATAATAGCCATTTTTCTCTAAATATGTTTTCTGTGACTCTTTTATGGACCCTTCTTAGCAAACCCTACGGGTAAAGTTTGAAGTCATCTCTATTTTACACCAAGAGAAACCAAGGCACAGTGAGGCTCCACAGGTTAACTAGATCTTACTTGAGAGGGAAGAATAGTGCTCTACCTAACCCACAGTCATCATGGTGATATAGGGTGGGTAGTGGGAGGAGACATTAACAGTTTCATAATGATTTGGTAAGGCTGAGACAGCAATCTCAGGCTGAACTGAAAAGGTGGAAAGAGTGAGAGATCTGTTCTAGGATCTCCTTCCACTCAGAGTCTTGGTCTCTCGAAACGACAGGCCATGCTCAGTATTCTTTCTTCCAATCCCAGTCTGGGATGATGGTTTAATTAAGGTAATTGTCTGTCCCACACAGCAGAAAACACCTGTTAGCATGTAGTGCTACAGCTGCCTAACATGGCAGTCCTGTGCCCAGTGATGAAGTTGGGCTGTGGAATCCATCCAGAGTGGTACTGAGTGATAACTGGAGGGTTAGTCAGGTGAGTGAGCTCAAATCTCATCCATCATCTTGACTAGGGAACACTCATGGCATTTTTCTTCAGGGAATCTTATAGCTTGGGTCTTTTCTGGAAGTTACAGACAGAGGCTTTCACAACTTGTAAAAGAGCATTTGGGAATAGATGGTAACAGGCACACAGCATCACAGAAACTCCTCCCTCTTCAAGAGTTATGGGGAAAAGTAGGTTGAGGGTAGATGGTGAGAGAAGCAGGGTAGAAGGCAGATGGGGAGCATGAGGAGGAAGTGGAAAAACACTCCCAGGTGACTGTCATTCTCACTCCAACTCTAATACTCAATAGTTCCATGACCTTAAACAAGTCACTTGGCCTCAGACTCTCACTGTGGTCATTGTTAAGTGAATGAGGTGATGTAATCCTAAGAGTCCATCAAACAAAGCGATTCTGAACATAATTCCATTTCTCATTAAAAGGTCAAGGGCGTGACATGAATTCATTCTGATAGTTTCTTTGCCTGTAAAAGGGACATGGGGCAAGTTACTGCCCCAAAAAATGCAACAGGATTCTAGAATAAATACCATGTGTACACTCTGCTTCTGCCAACCCACAGGTGACACTGATACAATGTTTCGCCCAATCTTCTTAGCTGTGGAAATGGTTTCCTGATTGTTCTTAAGTTACAGGGAGGAGCTGTCTTCCAAATGACTTCTGGGCTTGTCAGAGCATTGCTTAAGGGTCACAGCCCCAGCTTTTGAAAATATGTTCTTCACTGATGCATTCTTCCCAAGATTTCATTTTCATGAATGAATCTCAGTACTATTGTTAACAAACTTTAAAAATATATATATTTGTTTATAAACAGCATCTACACAGCTGTCCTTTTTTTTCTCACAGTTTCATAGATGTTCTTTTCTGAAGAGTGTACTTTGCTAGGGATGTGTTTAGAGAACACACACATAAAGTATTGAGTAGTCTGGGATTTCCAGTTCTTTCACAAAGCATTACTATTTATAGACGTTAGCATCTGTCTGATTTTAGACCTGTCTATCTAATTTTAAACAGTAAAAGCTTTAGGCACTGACAATGACTAATTGTATGTTTTAGAGAGTACTTAGCGCATGGTTGGTGCTCAATAAATGTTAAATAATTGAAAATGTTAACAATAATCATGTTTGTAAGCACACTGAGCTGAGGCTGTTCCTAAATATGTTTCAGTGAAGGGCTCACTGCACTGTTGGCAGGCAAACAACATGGAATGATAATAACACCAAATGGTCCTTCTTGTTTTTTTCCAGAAATAAAAGAGGAATTTGGTGGTGTGCTGATTTTAGGGTCTGTAGAAGGTTGATAATGTCCTCCTAAGGATGGTAGTGTAGTCTCTAGAACCTATGACTATATGAGGCCCTATGACAAAAAGAAATTAAGGTGCGGGTAGACTTGAGATGGGAGCTGGACTTGAGATGGGAGAATTAGCCAGGCTTCTCCAGGTAGAATGGATGCAATTATAAAGTTCTTACTGGTGGAAGTGCATGATGGGAGAGTCACAGAGAGACTTGAGGATGCTTTGCTATTGCCTTTACTGATGAAGGAGGGAGCCATGTTCCAAGAACATGGGTGACTCTCGAACCTATAAAAGGCATGAATGGCTGCTCTTTCCTGGAAGATTCTGAAAAGAACACGGTCCTGCTGATACCTCGATTGTAGGACCTTTGACCTTTGGAACACTATGGTAATAGAAACTGGTTTTGTAAACCCATGGTTCTATGATGATTGTGAGAACTAAAATACAAACCTAAGACAGAGTCTCCTCAGCATGGATGGTGACAGATGTTCTGGGTGGGCTTTTGGTATGACTTAGAATATTATCTGAAAGAAAAATGGGGGGAAAATCAACCCTCAAATGTCTAGCTTTACATCAGCAGGCATTACACAGGGACGTGTTTATGAACCATGGAGCTGTGGAAGGAACATAGACACAGTGCTTACAGAGGCACTGCGACTGTAACCTACTAACTTCCCTCCTTTTTTGTTTAAATTAATGCTTCCTTGATAATTTATTAATGTATTTTAAGAAGAAAAGGAAAAAGACCCTTAATTTTTAGAGACAAGCATGAAGAGTCATGTTTTTCAAGACTCTACATTTCAAGAAAATGTAACTTAGAGACAAATTTCCCCAGATCTTTAGCTTCTATATGTATTTTTTCCCTAACACTAATCTGTCTCCAAAGAATGTCCTAGAGCCACGTAAAAGAAAGCTAAGTCCTCACTTATCTCACTTGCCCTGGTACATGGCAGCAGGACTGGGTCTTTCCAGGGCATCAGACAGATACTGTGGTCTTAGAGCCGTAGACGTCTCTAGCTCCCATGTCTCCATGGTGTGTTTTATTTTCCCTTTTATTATTTTTCTCCTTCTTTGTACCAGCTGTTGTCGCAATCCTTCCCTTTCAACAGTGAGTCGAGCAGACTGAACAAAAGAGACCAGAGAAATAATGGACTCCTTAAATGACTTTAACCCAGATATTTAAATAAAAGTCACAATAATCAATTATTCTCCAAAGGAGTTTTTTTTGGAATATGTCACTGCCTGGAAAGAAAAACACACATAGTCTAAATAGTTCAAGTCTCTAAGTATCCTTTCAAACATGAACAGATTGTGTCTGTGATAATCTAGTTCTCACAATACATTAGAATAGACCTCTTAGTTTTAATCCCAGCATTCAGGACTCTAAGACAGACAGACAGACAGACAGACTTCTGTGAATTCAAGGACAGCCATAGTAAAATCCTGTCTTAAAAATGATTTTTAAAATTAATTTATTTTTAATTTGTATACATTGGGGATTTGACTATATGTACATCTGTGTGAGGGTGTCAGATTCCCTGGAACGGGAGTTACAGACACTTGTGAGCTGCCATATGGGTGCTGGGAATTGAACTCAGGACCTCTGGAAGAGCAGTCAGTGCTCTTAACCACTGAGCCATCTCCCCAGCCCCCCCTCCCCCGCCAATTTTATGTAATTGTTTTCATTTAGTATATGTTATTAATAATATATCTAAAATATTTTATCAAATTTGACTACATACATATCCCAGTTATGATCAGTCCTCATTTTAATTCTTTTAATAACATGCATAATATTTTCTACCACTAATCTTCAAAAATGTCATTATATATTCTTTGACAGATAGTTAACTTTCATTGATATATAACTTACTCTTTTATTTATTTATTTATTTTATTTATTTATTTTGGTTTTTCGAGACAGGGTTTCTCTGTATAGCCCTGGCTGTCCTGGAACTCACTTTGTAGACCAGGCTGGCCTCGAACTCAGAAATCTGCCTGCCTCTGCCTCCCGAGTGCTGGGATTAAAGGCGTGCGCCACCACGCCCAGCTAACTTACTCTTTTATTAAATGTACAAAAGAATTTCTAATAAAATTAATGGAGTTATCTTTACTTTGGTACACGATTGTATTGTCCTCAGATACCAAACTCCAGAGTTTAATCTTCACAAGTACACAAAACTTTACCAAATTGTTATCATGGCAAATACCAGTTACCAACAAATTAATTGCACTTCTTACTTTTTTCCCCACATTTAACTTTTATTACCTTCAAGTTATCTCACATTATTACAAATTAGAAGACAATATTCATTTATAGTTCTGTATTGATATTATTAAAATGAGCTAATTATGTTTAATTTTCATCATTTTTAATCTTGACCTATCTCAAGATGCATTTCATAATGATTTTCTCTTTAGAGCTTATACTAAAATGAAAGTCATAGTCTTTTGGCAAGAGGCAATAATAATTTGGTTAATTTAATTACAAATTAATATGAGCCTTGCCAAGAAGATTCATACTAATAGTTCCTAAAGTTAATAAGTTATATCATCTTTATCTTTTGAAATGTACTCATTCAAAGCCTATGGCAAAGAAAAAGCATTAGCAAAAATAATCAGAACCATTTATTGGCAAAGGTATAATAAAATTAGCAATATATTTTTAATGAATAAATAAATATTTTTAGTTAAGAAAATGATCCACCATGTTGGGCCAGCAAGAGGCTTTGTGGTTAAAAGTGCTTGCCATCTGAGCCACAGCCTGCTGCTATTCACATCTGTAATCCTGGCACTCACTCCTACAACAAGATGCTTGCAGAACCAGGAGAATCAACCAGAAACTCACGGGACAGCTAGGCCAGAACACAGTGCGCAGTACGGGAAGGAGGGGGACCGTTTCACCAGGGTAAGGAGAGTGCAGGCTCTGAAGGTTGTCCTCTGACTTCCTCTTGTGCTTTGTGGAGGGCACACATGTGTATGTATACACACACACACACACACACACACACACACACTATAACCTAAAAACACATGAGGTGAAACATAACTTTTCTAAGTCCTGTTCAAATCAAAGAACTGGAAACCACATAGCTTGCAAAATGGCATCATAGTTACTTATTTTCCCAGTTTCTGGCATGTATACCAGAAACAATGAAGACTTGTTAAATGACTATTGAGCAATTAAACAGGATTGGGAGGAGTTCTCACTAAAGTCACCCACTAACAATCTATAAACTTTTTTTTAATAATAGGACACAATTTCAGGGTGGTCCCCCCAAAAGCATTGAATAAATTATTAAAAATAAAACTTTCCATTTTTCTTTTAAGAACCTATATGTATGTTTGTATGTGTGTTTATTCATGTTTCTTTTTTTCTTTCTTTCTTTAACAAGCAATGCATCAATGTATTCAAGCAGTTGACTAAGCCACTATAGTGTGGCTTGACATTGATCATGACTCAATCCCGCTCAGATCCTCAGAACCAAGACAAGAACTGGTCTGGAAACAAGCCTTCAACATAAAGTAGGGGTTTTTCTGTTTATTGTGTGTGTATGTGTACATGTATGTGTGTGTACATATATGTGTGTACATGTATGTGTGAATGTGTGTGCATGCCTGTAGAAGCCAGAAGTTTATGTACAGGGTCTTCCCTACTTATACTCCACTTTATTTTTTGGAGATAGGACCTCCTGCTGAACCTTGAATTCACGGATTAGGTTGGCTAGCCAGCGAGTTTCAGGAACCTGCTTGTCCCCATCAAACTCTAGTGCTAGGCTTATGCATGCTTGCCACCAGCTCAACTCTTTACATGGGTGTGAGTATCCAAACTCAGGTCCGTGTGCAGCCAGTACTCTCTAGAGTTATCTCCCCACAAGGGGTCTGGAGACATGGAGAGTGGTCTTTTCACACTGAGAGTTTTTGCATTTTTGCTTCTGACCAAGAAAGTGTCCGGAGACCTCACAATGTGGTTGAAGTCAGTAAGTTTACTTTTGTGAATCACTACCTCCCATCCAGGAGGCTGTCTTGTATCTTTAAAAACCAGTGTGTGTGTGTGTGTGTGTGTGTGTGTGTGTGTGTGTATGTGTGTATGTGTGTATGTGTGTATGTGTGTGTCTTCTAGATCATTCTTTCTTCACTAAAGTTCAGTGTTTTGAGCACATTCCCTGAAGTTCTTCTAAAAGAGGTTAGGAACTGGAGGGTGACTGAATTCGAAGGTGGAGATCTGGAGAGAGCACACAGGTTGCTCAACATAGGCTAGTCTCAAGAGCTGGAACATTCATCTACTAGGACTCCCCATTTTTTACCGGCCTCTCTTCTCTGGTTTTCTCATATATCTGTGCCAACTATGTGTTCATCTTAACAGAAATGCTCTTTGTTCAGGCATCAAGGCTATGGCAATGGCTTCAGACCTGAGTGCATTGAACCTTTCAGTTTAGTAACCCATAGCTAACTGGCTCAAGTTCCCTTACTCCAAGGGTAAAATTTCCCATCCCAGATAAGATGCCCATTTCTGAGCTAAATGGTTGTGACTTGAACACATTTACGTAATGCACTCTCCAATGGTGAGGGAAGCAGAGGGACCAAAAGGCAGAATGACTTCCCAAAGAAGAGCCAGGAGCAGACAGGCACACATCAGTCAGAATCAGCCATCACAATAGGAGTTCTTGGGGTTGGCAAGCACCATAGCAATGGCACTAACTTATTTCGTTTTAGGCATAGTCCCAGGAAGGCATTTTCATATCCACATTTTACAGATAAGGAAGCTGAGGCACAGGGAGCATAGGTAAATCAGCCAGAGTCACATATTTGATAAGTGGCAGAGTCTCTCTTTAAACCAAACCCATTGAGCTAAGTTGTCTTGACCATTTCATTTCTTCCTATTATTTGCTATGGCAATAAAAGCAAAATATCTAGCCAAAGTTACAGGTGGGAGACTAGAGCAAAGAAGGGGAAGGGAATGTTCTCCCTCTGCGGTATGAAGGAAAGATGGGCAGATTAAAAGGTAGACTGTTAGAGCCAGAGTGTTCATAACAGGGAATGCCATGCAAGAGAGAACGGACATGCAGATCCAAAAGCCCATCTCCAGTCCTAGAGTTGTTGGGCATCTGCCAAGAATCATAAAAGAATCTGGCTCAAGAGTTGATCATAGTTGAAAGCAGCGAAAGTGCTCTCTGTGCCAGGCTCCTCTGCTGCCTAAACAGCCTGCTGGAACAGTCGTCATGCAGAAGACACTGCAGGACATCATGCAGATGCGAAGAGTTCATTGGCACAGCTACCCTCCCCTTCAGTGGCCACCTTGCCCAAGGTCACACCCATACAGGTAGCCCACAGCCAGTGTCTGAATGTTCTTGAGTGAGAAGATCTGGAGGTTGACCAAGGCCATCCCCACACCCACGTCACAGCTTCTTCCTGCATCCAGTCTTGCTTCTTCTGCATTCTCCCCTCTACAGATAAGGATCCCAAGGACCCTCTGGAACAACCATCCTGTACCGGAATTCTATCTCTAAGCCTGCTCTCTCAGCAACCAGCAACCAACCACTTTCTATAAGCAAGTGGCCCAGAGCAAAGTAGAAGCTCTCGATCCCTGACAGCTGCTCCTGATGCCATCCACCAAGCTTGTTCTGGATACACAGCAAAAGGTTACTAGGTCTGTGCCAGCTCCAGGACTTAAGTTGGTCTTCTGGGTAGCTGAGTTATTATCCAAACAGCCTCCCACAATAGGACACTCTTCTTGTCAAACAACTCAAAATGGAATACAATACAAAACAGACCAGTGGGCTGGGGATGTGGTTCAGTTGGTAGAGTGCTCGTTCTTGTTTGGCATGCAACAGAACCTATCTAGCTTCACTCGTCTGCATCACTTGTCTGCATCACTTGTCTGCATCACTTGTCTGCATCACTTGTCTGCATCACTTGGGCAAGCATGGTGGTGCGCACCTGTAGTCCCGCCCTTTGGTGAGGGAGGTGAAAAAATACGAAGTTCAAGGTCATCCACAGCTACTCTTGTTCTTAAGACCAATTTGGGATACTGGAGACTCAGTCAAGGTGAGGGAGGACTTACTTAATATCCACCAAGGCACCAACCATAGCACAGAGAAGGACATTGAGACCAAAGAGGGTAAAAGACTTGCACAGTAAGAAGATTCAAAATTGGAAAAACAACCCTCTGTTTACACAAGAATGCAGTTCTCACCTCAAAAGAGATAAAAAGTAGTTTATTCTGGAGTTAAATATGACTGACCGTGGCCCCAGAACACAGATTATCCCAAATTCCGTTTTCCTACGTGGAAATGGTTTCATGAACATTTTAGAATAACAGAGCAAAGAAGGTAATAAATGAAGCCACCTTTCAAATATACTGGTAGAGTCACGAGAAAGATAGGTTATAAGAGTGGAGAAATCTTAGCTATATAGCTTATATGTTATCTAATGACGCGTTTAGCTTTTGAGTTGGTGGAAGCTGGTGGTCTGCCAAATCAATGCATTCTAAATTTTGTTTTTCTTCTGGTAGTCACGGTGTTAGGTCTGGCATGGAGGTAAGAAAGAAATGGCTATTCAGTGGGCTAAAGATAACCCAAGAAAAATTTTAAGTAGGCTCTGGATCTGCAATATTCCAACCTCTTCCCTTTACTGAAGTTGTAATCAATCAACCTTTGTAGACACAAATTTGTTCCCAAAATTCTTGTTCACATGGGAATTCTGGGGCCCCCAGTTAAATGAAAAGTATGACATCCAAAATATGGGGTAGGGAGGACTACAACAGAAGAGAGAACAGTCTCCCATGAGTCCTTGGTGGGCATGACTGGAGTTTTAGGGGAGCTGAAGGAGAAATGAACAGAGCACAGGGATGGACAGTGTAGCCTTCCTTGTCATCACTTGGCCTTGGCAGTGAGGACAAAGTCCTAGAGGGACTGTGTAGGTCTGATCATGCCTCATCCCTTTCTTCTTACTGTGCAAGTCTCTTAACCTCTCTGGTCTCCATGCCCTTCTCTAGAAGATGGTGGTTATCTATAAACCAGCTTGGACTACTGCAGCAAAATAATACAAACTGAATAGCTTAAATAACAAATATGTCTTCCTCAGAGCTCTGGAAGCTGTGAAATCCAAAATTGAGGTCCTGGCAGGCAGAGTCTGAGGTGAGTACCCTTCTCTCACACACCCTCCCCCCCCCCCCGCCCCTCCAGGATTCAGATGGCTTCTTGATGCATCACCACTCGGTGAAAGGGGAGAGAGCCAGAAGCCATCTCACTACTGACTGTTCTGATAATGGCTCCAATCCCACCACGAGGGACCACCCTCAGGTCTCTGGTTAACCCCCAGCCTCTCCTAAAGGCTCCATCTCCATCACCCTGGGGCCAGGGCATCCTTATGACTTCAGTCTGGAACAGCAGTTGGAGAACTGTGAGAATCTAGTGAGCCAGTACCTGCAGAGACCAGAGAGCAGGGGCCAGAGGCTCCCACACGACAACACTCCTGTGTAAGAGCTCGTATTTTATTAAAGTCATATGAGCTGAGTCCCAAACTGTCAAGGGTATCAAGGCCTCTGCTATGAAGCTCAGCTTTTTGGGGGTCCTTTTGTTTCTCAAAGGAAGTAGTGGGAAATGATCTTATTCCTGGGAGTTAAGACAGGCTTTTTTTTCCATGCAAATATTGGCTTGGAGAGTCCCTTTGCAATCAATTACCAAGGTGCAAATCTTAAACCTCTTATGACCCTCACTTCCTACCTTCTCTCTGCTCCTCCCCCAACCCTCTCCTCAGAGATCAAATGCCTGACAGTCTTAGAACTCTGCCCACTTAGGGGATTATTCCTGTTAGGGAGTATTTAGCCTTTAATCCCACAGGGCACAAGCAGGTTGAAATATAAGACATCATAGAAAAAGAAGAATTTAGCAGGGTTAATCGAGAGGTGAGAGGTGAACAGGGGTGAAATAGAATCTAAAGTAAACCCGCATCCACCGTCGAGAACACCAGTGAGCTCTAAGACTCGCCCTGGAATCGTGGGCAGAAATCAATCGCATCTCTACTACACATTGTCTTTATCTTCAGAGGTTTCTGTGCATTTCCTGCTGAAGGCAATTGTGGATTCTGTTTTGCATCCTGATGTAGCGTAAAGTCTGTGGTTCACGTACACAGAAGTATAGCTGAAATCATGTAGGGTGGAATAATGGGTCCCTCCTCTGCCTTACTAGCTACCAAGTTCTTCAGCAATTGTTAACAGATTTGCTCTATATACTGTTGCTTTCTTACTCCTGTCTGCTGTTGTTAGCTGGCTGGCTGAATCTTACAATCCCAGGTTGGACTGTTTGATCATGTTTCCTGCAGGGTCCTCCTTCTTTAAGAAGAATAGAGGAAGCCTGTGACTACGATGGTGATAAAAGATCTGATTGTACTGTGGTGGGAGGAGAGAGAGCTGGGTACTCAGATAAGCTCAGGCTGCAAAGGGCTTGCAGGGCAAGCATCAGGACGCAAGTTCAATCCCCAGAAACACAAAGCACTGTGACCTGCACATGCAATCCTGGAGATGGGGAGGTGGGGGTAGGTGTGGGGTGGGATGGATGGGGTGGGGTGAGATTCCTGGGCCTTGTAGGCCGGCCACTCCAGGTGAACTGGTAAGCTGCAGGTTCAGTGAGAGATCCTACCTTAAACAATGAAGGGAGAGGGACTGAAGAAAACACCCAGCATTGACTACTGGCCTACACACACACACACACACACACACACACACACACACACACACACACACCAGCTTTACTGAGATAGAATCCACCTATCATAAAATTGATGCCTTAAAAGAATATACAACTCAGTGGTACAGCATAATCACCCGGGCAAACAGAATTCAGAACATCTCTCCATCCCCAGATAAAACCGGATACTTCTTTGCATGTATTCCTTATGCCCTCCCTCACTACCACCCAGGTGACTGCCACCTACCCCCATGCATTGGCCTGTTCTGGATGTCACATTACATGGGGATCATAAACAACTAGCCTCCGTCGCTGTCTTCTTTTACATCACATACTCATTTGCAAGGTCTCATGCCGTCTCTGTTGTTTCCGGGAAGGATGGTCAACCTGCCGGATGACTGGGGGAGAGTGTATGCCTATATGAAAACTTAAAACGCTTGGCTTGAACCGACTGCGAGATTGTACATTCAATACGACTGACTACCCTCAGGAACATCTGCACATTCTTAGAGATAGCTATAGGGAGACAGTCATCGCAGCATTGACAGACTGGGGGAAAAAGCCAGGTTAGTGAGGGGGTTGGTGACATAGATTATGACTCAAGCCTACAGTGGCATGGTGTGTGGTCATTCATGGCATAAGTCAGTCCAGGCTGGGCTGGCACAGGACACCCTCCAGAATCCATCATAAAAGAATATAAGGGAAACAGCCAAACGCACAAGTGTGTAAAGTTGACTTCTTCATGTTTCCCCATTGCTTGTGTTTTGTTTTGAGATATGCTCTTAGGCGGAAAAGTCTTATCTCAAACTTATTTATACAGCCAAGGATAAACTTGAACTCCTGAGCTTCCGACCTCCACCTCTCAAATTCCAGGATTCCAGGAGTAAGCCACCATGTCTAGCTAAAGCGGACTTATATCTGTGTAGGAAAAAAAAAAAAACCACAAAAAACCCCTGTATCTGTATCCGTATCTGTATATAATGTATATGTATGTGTGTATTAAGCTGAACTTGTAAATTCACACAATAACACACATATGTGAATTCACAAGTATATGTCTGTGTGTAGGGTTTGACTTAATGTTCTTTAATATGCACGAGGATGTGGCTGCCATATTTAGTCGGTAGAAGACAGACTTTGAGATTAGAGTTTTGACCTTTCCTGAAGCTAGAAACACAGAAAACAGGCACACAATAGTCTCTTGAGATTACAGGTGGTGACAGAGAGCAGATGCTCCCAGCTAACCCTGCCGGTGCTCCCAGGGGCAACAATGACAGTGGACTGTGTTTCTGAGGCCTGACACTTGGTAGTTTGAGTGTATTAAATACACTTGTCATGATATTTTCTATTTAAGATGGGTTTATCAGGACATAATCCTATTGTATGTCAAGGGGTATGTGGGGAACAGAGAAACTACAAGAAAACCTATTCTTAATAGGGTGCCCAAAAAAACTCCCAGTGCCTCTAGCAGGAGGCAGGCACAGCTAAGAACACAGAAGGCACATCACTTAGGAATAGAGTTTGGATTGTCTAAATTTTATTTACCAAGTAACATAGTCCTGAAAAATGTAAATGGAGATGAGGTCTTTTGAGTAGTTTCTGAGCATTTTGTTTTTTAAGTATCAGGAGACCACAGCAGGAATCCCATAGGTTCTGCCTTAAGGGTTTTGCGGTCAGTCACAACCCCAAGACTGTCCCGATTCGAGACCGGCTGCAGTGAAACCTGAAGATCTTGGGTTTAAGATCCAAAGCTGTTGGTTCTTATCTCTCCAGAGACCTGCTGACACCTGCCCTGTATTTTAACCTGCCAATTAGAGGTGAGAGCGCTCTCACACTTTGATGTCCAAGACCAACTGGAAAGGTAACTTGGACATGCCCACCTATCCCCCATCCCACCCCCACCCCCAAGTCTGCTCTCAGCAGTGAGTGACTCATTGTGCTTTTATGCCTTTTGAGAGAGGTTCTGGGTCTGCATTCCTAGCCCTGAGACCTTTTGAAGAGGATCCTCATTATTTGGTCTGGGACCAGGCCAATATCTTACTGCACCCTTAGACCTTTGGTGGAATAGTTGTCATTTCCTGTCTGGTTTGCCCAGGTTGTGGGATGATCTTGCCCAAGCAAGTGTCTATGGAACACAGATCTCGGGTGGGAGAGAAGACAAAGTAAAGCTCTCTTCCCCAACGCGCAAAGTCAAAGTCACTGTCAGTTTGGTTTGTAACCAGAATTCCTTTCCTCCCACTGGTGTTGGGATGAAGTCAAAGACAAGCAAAAGAGAGATTGTGTAACTTTTATTTTTAAAGGAGTGCCTAATTATGGAAGGTATGATTGATATTTTGATATTGTTTATAATGGCTTCATTGATTTTTTTTTCCTTAGCCAATAAGAAGCGAGAAGTATCAACCCCACCCCCACCCCAGCCAAAATCCAATAGAATTCCTCCCCAGCTATTCAAAGTCCCTCTGGTGTGATCTAGAATAGAAATATCAATGCACACAGTGTACTGAAATTCATCCGTATTTACCTGACACCTTTTAAGAGCTCTCCCCAAACTGCCCTAACAACCTCTGGCATCAAAGCCTGCTGAGAATATGTGGAATTTTTCCTTCCTGTTTGAGTAAAACTTAGGAAGACAGGCAGCAATTAAAAGCAAATCATAATTTTTAAAACCTTAAGGGAAATTATTGTGGTATGCTGAATTATCGGGATGTCAGCTCCTACCCACTTAGGATATGGCTCGTAATAAAACAGCACGCTTCAATAGGCCTTAAAACCAAAGCACTCCTCCTAAGACTCTCTACCTCGGTGATTTCCTATTGCTGTGATAAGACACCATGACCAACTTATACCCGAGTAAGAGGCAGAGATGGAGAGGCTGGGAATGGAGAGAATCTTACGAAACCTCAAAGCTCATCTCCAATGACACACCTCCCCCAACGAGGCCACACCTCCTAGTCCTTCCCAAACAGTTACACCAACTGGGGACCAGGTATTGAAACGAATGAGCCTGCAGGGACCATTCTCATGAAAACCACCACAGTCACAGTAGAAATCACCATTCTGCTCACTCAAGTGGGAAATGTCATCCTTTCTTTGTAGTGTTATAACTGGTTGCCTAGGCAGTGCTCCCAAGCACTAACTCACCCCTGGGGCTTTCAGGAGATGGGTTGCTTTCTCCTGTAGCATCTCAGCATTCAGAATATGCTAGAAGTGCCTCCATCTGAGCAATGTAGCCCATCCACAGACGCCATCATTCTCCTGCTCAGCGATGCACTTTGGGCTTGAGAGCTATACATGCTGAAGGGAAAGCTCACCAAAGTCAACTCCATGGGACTGTATTTAGTTTTCTTTCTATTGCTGTGATAGAATACTCTGACCAGAAGTGACTTGGAGAGGGGAGGACATCACCAAGGACGTCAGAACAGGAACTCAGGGCAAGAATCTAGATCAGAAAAAATGGAGAAACACTACCTGTTGTCTGACATCCTGGCTCATTCTTAACCAGCTCTCTTACACAGCCCTGGCTGGACCACCATGGAGGGGAAAGACTCACAGTGGGTGGGAGCCCTCCTCTGTCAATTAAGACACTCAGGACAATCCCTCACAGACAGGCCCACAGACCAATCTGATAAAAGATGGTTCCTCAACTGAGACTCAGTCGACTCAGATGACTACAGGGTATGTCAGGTTTCGAGTTCATGGCAAGTAGGACAGAATGTTAAACTGTTCTCTTTTTTGTTTGTTTTTAGAAATCTCACTCTTGAAACACAATTTGAACCCCAAACAGCTTTCCCTCCACAGTCCACTCTGGTCCCTAAAGTGCTGAGCCCATGTCCGGTTACCAGGGTTCAATGTATTGCCACGTGCCAGCAGATACAATACACCAGCACCAACACCCTGTCCAGAAAGGTCTCCTCTGTATTTTGGTGCCAGCCTAGATGCTTCTAATACACAGTGAGACATAGACACACTGAGTGGATCTAAGTCATCTTCACGCCCTCCGGATCACAGCAAAACTGGAAGTAACCTTCGTCTATTGCTCCTACGATGAATTCTCTCAACATTTTAGAACATTTAGTTTATTTCTCCTAGTGACCCGTGTTTGATCTAGAAGACTGAGCAAATAAAAGCGAGCAGAATGAAGGAACCTAGACGCATCACTCGGCGGTCACGCTCCCAGAACTCCTCTTATCTACACAGGTATCTTCAAAACAGAGCTTTCATTGTGGTTGTTCTCCAGTATCTTTCTCCTCGAATGCGTTTGCTGGCGTGCTTCCAGGTCAGTAAGCGGAGCACCCCACCCTTCTGAATGGCTGCTTGGCATCTGTGTGTGCCTCTAGCATCCTTTCAAACAGACTTCTAGAGCAGGGTTGGGCGTTTGCTTGTGGGTTTGGGCTGCTACTTTGGTTTCTTTGGGGTTCTTCTGTATTGTATTGTTTCCCCACTGTAAGTACTGTTGAAGTGGGTGAGAGAGGACTAAGCTGGCACATTGCCTTAGGAGATATTCCTGAGAGTAAATTTGCTGAGGCAGGGTGTGAGGCGTCGCTAGGACTCTGATGCTTGCTGCAAATTGTTCCTTAAAACACCCTCCTCCAGACTGTGCTAGCAAGAACTAACTTCAATCCAATACAGGCATCGCTGTCTTTGTTTAAAAGAAAAATCTATTCAGTCTAGCAAGTAAAATATTTCTGTGTGTTTCCATTTCTTTTAACTGGTGGATTTTTTTTTCCTTCTAATAATTTGAATGCCTCCTTTGAAAATATTTTATTCATGGTCTGGGCCTATTTCCTATGAGGTATGCTTTTTCTCATGGATATGTAAGTCATTTGCATAACAAGGCCACTAACTTTCTTCAATTTTGTCCCTTAAAAATGTAAATTACAGTCGGGCAGTGGTGAAACACACCTTTAATCCCAGCACTTTGGAGGCAGAGGCAGATGGGATTTCTGAGTTCAAGGTCAGCCTGGTCTACAGAGTGAGTTCCAGGACAGCTAGGGCTACACAGAGAAACCCTGCCTTGAAAAACCAAAACAAACAAACAAACAAACAAAAAACAAAACAAAAATGGAAAATACATTTATTTAGTTAGTTAATTAGTTAGTTGTTTGTTCATTTATTTATGGACATGTACATGTGTTGAGGCACTTACGTGCAAGGAAGTCAGAGGGTCACTTGTTGGGACTAGTTCTCTCTTTCCACCATGTGGGTCCTGGGGTGGATCTCCCTCCGGTGGTCAGGCTTGGCAAGCAAGGGTCTTTACCCACTGGACCATCTCATCCATCCAAACTTGTCCGTTTTATCTTAAAGACATTTTAAGCCTCTTTTGTAGTTTTAACTCCAATTCCTGTTAGACTTCATTTTAAAATTTGTATTTACTTATTTTCAATGACTTCTTTTATTGGTTCACTTTGTTCTTTGATAATTTCATACACATATATAGAGCAATCTGTTTACTCTCACACCCTCTCAAGTCTCTCTCTTACCCTGCAAGTCCATTTCCCCATTTGTATGCTGTGTCTGGTTTGGTGACCCACAGACCTTCTCATAGTCATGTCTGCAGGGCTTGTTTTCCCATATGATTTAAA
The DNA here is from genome assembly GCF_978045245.1 of Mus caroli. Taxonomy (NCBI): domain Eukaryota; kingdom Metazoa; phylum Chordata; class Mammalia; order Rodentia; family Muridae; genus Mus; species Mus caroli. Next base: position 23,521,167 of record NW_028227270.1, on the reverse strand, counting down.
GGCTTTGAGTCAAAAAGGTAAAAAGCCAGTTTTCTCCACCGGAGTCACACACTTGCCTGTTTCCCTGGTCCTTTCATGCTTTCCCTTTTATGTCATTAAATCTTTGTGTCTAATCAACTTTAAAGCACACAAATGATCACGTTGCTCCCCTTCCTTACATTATTGCCTCCCTCTCTATTGCCTGTGGGACTGAGTTGGCTTCCTGCACGCACCTTGCTTCATCTGGTCATCCTTCAGCTTGTTTGCCCTTTCACTTATTTATGCATACTAAATTCCCCTAACCCCGGCTCTGGAAGACCCTAGGAGTCTTCTCCCTCTACAGAGAACCTACTACCTTCAAAATCCTTCAGAATAGAGACCAAAAATGGCTTAGATAATCCCATCCCCTAACAGCATTTGGAAAGAGATACATACTATTTAATATATGTTAAGAGAATAAATTCAATGCTACCTTACCTGGGAACCATCTTCCCGGGTTTCTGGGAAGAATTTCTTCTTCAGTAGTGTGTTTCTAAAACATACCATTGTGGAGGCATTGTACCAGATGAGGAGATTTGGTTTGCTTACGTCCAATAGCTTTTTTTTTTAATTAATTAATTTATTATATGTAAGTACACTGTAGCTGTCTTCAGACACTCCAGAAGAGAGAGTCAGATTTCGTTACAGATGGTTGTGAGCCACCATGTGGTTGCTGGGATTTGAACTCTGGACCTTCGGAAGAGCAGTCGGGTGCTCTTACCCACTGAGCCATCTCACCAGCCCTACATCCAATAGCTTTTAACGCAATGTTAATAGTATAACATGATATAAAATAACAGCCAACATGCACCATTGGTCTGAGGTGACTGGATTCTAATGAGACCTCCATGGCTTGCAGTTCTGCCTTTGCTGTGCCCTGATATGTCCTTGTTCTTAGAAGCAAATAATATGACAGGCTCTAAAGGGACAACTAAATTAATAGGTCAAAGCACAATCACTATGAGCCAACTACTGCACCAGGAAAGCAGTGTCTTAGAAACACACCTTCTGGTACCTCCTCCTGGACACTACTCATCATGCCTAAGGGTCAGGGAGCCAGTGTGGCCATTTGCCTGAGTAGATTCAAAGATGTCAGCAGAAAGTTGGTAGGAAGTAAGAATTTGTCTCTTTTCTAAGAATGTGATACTAAGCTATAGCATATTATCTTTAGAAATAAAGATAATGAGAATTAAATTATTCTGGGTGTCCCTTCAGCTGCCTCTAACCTAGGAGTTTGGTAGACTTCTGTTCTCTGACCTTCCATGAGGGTTTTCCTTTGTTATACATTAATAACTATTCTGTCTCTCTCCCCTCTCTCTACCTTTACAACAAGGCCTTGTTGAAATCCTTTTAATGGGTTATCTATTAGGAGTTAAAAAAACATGTCCTTTGCCTCAATTCTTTCCACCTAGACCAGCAGCTCTCAATGTCACATACCAGATATCCTGCATATCAGATATTTACATTATGATTCCTAACAGTAGCAAGATTGCAGTTATGAAGTAGTGACGAAAATAACTTTATGGTTGGGAGTCACCACAACATAAAGAATTGTAGTAAAAGGTTGCAGCATTAGGAAAGTTGAGAACCACTGGCCTAGAGTTCAGTGAACACTAAAATCTGAGATTTCAACATGAAGTAGTAGCACTATGGTCTTTAAGGTTACAAAGTAGCTCCACCTCGAAGTCCGGGGCAGAAGTGGAGCTGCTTTCCGTTTGATGACATCAGCAATCATAATCAGATTGATCTTGGGCATGTCCTATCACCCCGCCAAGGTTCAGTGTGCTTATCTGCAAAACTAGGGGGGTGGGCCTATGATCTGGAAGCTTCCCTCCCCACCCACTAACTGATCATCTCTTCAGGTGGTAGGAATGAAGACCACCCAGGCAGCCAGAGAGAGGTATCATCACTTCTGCTATCTGGCCCTGTCACCTCATCTGTCAGTGCCCGTGATGCAGATGTGGGGGTAGGGAAGTGGCTTTCCAGCAGCTCAGCTCACAGGATGCCACAGTGCCACTCACATGGGCTTCCCAAGGGCCATGGCTGTTTGTGAGCCAGCCACATGCTCCCAAGGATTCAGTACAAAGTGCACTGGACTCCCATGAAAGCCATCCCATGGCTTTTCATGCCTGCGATGCTATGAGGAACGGGCTAGTTAGGGGCAATCAACAAGAGAAAGCCTTTCATCTCTTGAGTTTTTAAGAGTCAGAAATGGATCTTGACACATGAGTGTTTCTGGCCTGTCAACCTCATCGTTCAAAAGGCAGTTTTCTATTCCCAAGGAGTCAAGCCTACTCTCTTCTTCTCACAAATGTCTGTCTGCTCCAAGCCCACTGAAGGGCCTGCAATGAGAAGTAGAGGGACCATGCACGACACATGTGGAAACACGCACAGGTCCTTGGTGTTCCTGGCATCTTTGGGTTAATCCCATGATACCTATCACAGGGCCCTCATCCTACCATGTGAAGCTGTGAGACTCTTGGGAACCAACAGAACCCCAGGCTGTGCTCATGACCATGACATAGTCGGGAAGGGACTTGAACAAGGCAGAGTGATGAACCTCACACTTAAGCATTGAGCTCTGATCCTATCTACAGGGTTGGTTTTTGCAGCCTGCTATGTGAACTTGAATGAACTGCTTCACCTCTGCTCAGTTCCTCATCAAAGAAAGGGGGTTGTTGTGATCTTTAAACGAGTGAATGACAGTGCTCAGTGTAGAAGCCGCCCTTTGCGTGCAGCATTGGGATCACATCACTATCCTGTGTTCTAGAAGTTTCTCTGAAGATTCCTATTAATGGGTCACTCCATCTTCCCTTCCCTTTCTCTAACATAACAACTGGTGGTTGATAGGGTCCACACAATGAGGAGGGATGGAGGTAGAAGCACCCCTCAGCAGCTGCCCTGGAGACACCTTCTGAAAGAACACATCAGTGTCGAATAATGAAGATTTTATTAACCAATCACATAAAATATTGCCTCTACCTTCCTGATATGCAGGTCAAGTTGAATTAAAATATCAAGGCTCGAGGGCGAACTCATGATCAGAAACTGCATCACGTTTAGTTCTGTTGGCTGATTTTTTTCTCACATACCCAACCCACTTTTCATGCTGAATTTGCATATGTTTATCAGCTGAATACCAGTATTATGCAAAACCGATGCATTTTTTTCCTTTGTGGGGAATGAAGCAGGTCATTCATAATGTTTAATCAAAAAAAATTAATAGATGAAGCTAAGCTTACTGGCTCAGAAGGACTGACATGTGACCCTGACTGTTAACTAGGTCCAGAACCGTGAGCACAGGAACCTTAATTTGCAAACTATCTCTCTGTGGCTAGGGAGGTCATGAAAGAGGGATGAATACGATCACACGCTAATAAGAAGGAAAGGCTTTTACAAAAGGCTGCTAATTAGATGATTAACCATTGTGGAGCATTTCAAGGTTCTCAGGCTGGGAGATTAGCACCTTCACACAGATGTCTGCCCATTCCCAAAGCCTGCAGTTGTGCTGTCCAATAGGCTTAGGGCGCCTTGAGCAGGGCAGACAGAGCAAGTACTGTGGAGGACCAGCAACCTCAACTCAATGCAATTGTAGGTATTTTCAAATGCAAATAGCATTCGTGGAGTGACCCCCCTACTGCATATTGCATATGTAGCAGTATTCCCTAATGTATTAGGGGAAAAAAATAGAACAGATAGTAGAATAGACAAAAAGAATGCAAATCCTGTAGACTGGTTTCCCTCTAACAATCTTTATCAGATTGGTTTAAGAATGCCAGTGAACCCAGTGAGGGTTAGAGTCAGGGTTAGATTTTGACACTTAGTTAGGCCTTCGCTCCTATTCTTCAAGGCCATAAAAGTGTTGGAGAAAGAGAGAACTTCAGGAGAGAATTTTTCCTCAGCTTTTAAGTACTCAGAATTCTCACACCATAAGCTGACAGCCCCTAATGACCGACTGTCTTTTAGATCAAAGCATCCAGAAAAGGAATATGCAAATCACTCGTCAAGTGTTTCAGTTCAGGAAGAATTATGTCACTATCTCATTCCCCTGAATGATAGGTTAGAGTCCTGTTCGTGATGTGCATTTCCTAACTTACTTTCTTCTGCTGTAAGAACCGTGAATCCCATTAGCAGATTTCCCCTCCGCTCCCAGAGCAATGTGTAAATGACTCGCTACTCCCCAGCATCTTTGCTGCTGAGCTACTTCGAAGGACAGAAAGATTGGATTATGGCAGGGCTGGGGGGGCTGAAGATAGGAGGAATACCTAATATGTGCCTCATTTGTGACTTTTCATTGCAGTAGTTTATAAAGCAATTAAGGAGCAGAATGAAGGTCCTGATGAGGTAGAATTCAATTCCCCCCTTTAATAGATGCAGGGGATAACGGAGCATCAGGGCAATCCATCATTGCATTACTGTCATGCCAAGAGTTGTCTGTTGTTCAAAATGCATCCATTTCCTTATGGGAGGACAGAGACCTCCCATTGTAAAATAATGAAAACAGAAAACCAGAAACTATACCTCAGATAATGGCTGAAAATGCCCGTTCTCCATGGCTCTTTGCTTCTTGTGAGTCCAAGCACCTGTCACTAAGCTATGTGGCTGTGGGTGGTCCAAGTGGTAGGACTTTCAAGCTTATCTGACCCCAGATAAACCTTGACGCTTCTTAAGGGCCAGAGTCGTGATGTGTTGGACCATACAGGGAAAGGCAGCTTTCTGACTAATTGATGACACAGAGTCCTTTGATGTTACAAGGATGGGGATGGGGCTTATCACTCCTGTATGGTGTGGAAGATGGCATCATCAACAGGATGTGGCAAACCACGCACAAACTGCTCACCAGCAGTCAAAACACCGCTCCGACGAAGACGGCTTTGAAGCTGGGGTTGTGAGTCACCAGTGCAGATGCCAGGCAGAGGCTGGTACTGCCTCGGGTCTCATCTTCACAACCGCCTTTAATGAGTTCAAAATTCTTCCTGTTTCCCAGATGAAAGTACAAAGGCTAGGAGGTTAAAACCTTACCCAGAGTCACACAGATACAAAAATCATCCTGCCAAACAGTCAACTTAAGTAACTGTTGGCCATGATGGTGCTGCATGTCCTGTGGTCTCTGTACTTCAGAAGCTGAGGCAGGATGATTGTCAGTTTAAGGGCAAGGCTCTCTCTCTCTCTTTTCTCTCTCTCCCTCCCCCCTCTATCTATCTATCTATCTATCTATCTATCTATCTATCTATCTATCTTTCATGTGTTGCTGACCTCAGGCCCTCTGCCTTCTTAAAGCACATTGCAGACCACTAGGAGTCTGGGCTCTAGTTTTCTTTGTCATAGGCCCAAAGAATGCAAGGAAGAATTTTAAGAGCTTGCCCAATTTTTTTTTTTTTTTTTTTTTTTTTTTTGACACCAACCTGCACAGAAAGAGAAAAGGAGGAAAGGCTCGGCTAGAGTACCCTGGAATCGCCCACTAAGATGAGCAGCCATGAGTTAATCGAATTCATGAGTCATGAAAAGGAGCTGATGAGAACCCTTGCTTCCTGAGTGTGTCCTGGGCAGACTAACTGCTATGAGGTCTGAAACCAGTATCTCAGCCAACAGGAGAAGCGAAAGTGGTTTGTACCTAGATATTTTTTTTTTTAACCTTGTCAAAATTTTCTGGTAACTGTCCACAAAAGTTGTAAACACTTGTATATTTTCCCTCATCAAAACTGCCATGCTTTCAGAAATTTAACCTGCAGCTCCAGCCTTGGAAAGCCAAGAGACAAAATGGGCAAAGTTACTCCTTTTAGTATCAGGAGGCTGTGGCAGGGGAATGTCATGAATTTAAGGGCAACACGGCGTACTTGATGAGTTCTAAAATAGTGTAAAATAGGAGAACCAGTAGGGTACCAAAAGCTTCATGGTAGGCCACATCTGCAAGCCCAGTGTTAAGGACGATCAAGGTTATCCTGACCTACAGAGCAAGGTTGAGGCCCTCCTGGGCAGATCCTCTGTTTTGAACTCAGGCTATGGCATTCCCTGGGGGTATTCGCTTACCTCCAGTTCTTGTTGTGACCTCCCCAAGATAACTTTCACCTCTGGGGACGGATTAGTGGCTCACTCAATTATAAAGAGTTAAGTCTCTAATGTCTATACCCAGGCTAAACAGAAATATATTCTTTATTCAATTCCTTAGTCCCTTTCTGATTACGAGGTAGTAAGTGTTATTCAAAATAGTATTCGTTTCAGGTCAAAATCCCTAGCACAGCCTGAGAGAGGGGTCTCTACCCTGGTGCTTTGGGCACAGTAAGAACAATGAGTGAGAATGGTATGAGGGTGAGGACGGGATTCAATCACATGCAACTTCAAAGCGGAGCTAAGGTTGATGTCATGGCATCTTGGGGTCCTGAATTGTGTTGGCACGGCACTATTCCACCCTGAAGCAAGGGTACTCGCTGGCTCTTAAAGCCTGTAGTTAATGGGCCCAGCAGGATAGCCTCAGGAGGGTTCAAAATAGGCATGGGCAGCAGACAGAGCCTACCACTGGGGACAAGCCTCGGAGAAGGGTACAGGTGTGAGTCTTTAGTAGTCCAAACCTCTAGGGTCAAAGGGTGTGGAGAAGGTATCTGCAGGGAACATCCACACCTGTGAGTGAGATATTTAATCTCCTAATCTTTTGAGGTAGGTAATTAATAATAATAATAGTAATAATAATAATAATGATATGTTACAGGAGAAGAACTGAGGTGTCAGGAGAGTGTGAAAGTTGATGACGTGCTCAGAGAAGGATCAATTAACAGGACCATCTGAGTCTCAGCTTGGTACCCAGCCTTGACATCTGAATCTCAGCCTGGTACCCAGCCTCTACTCTACACTAACCTGCAATTTACACTGGGAGATATAAAACAGCAAACAGGGACACCTCCTCTCCCTTACATACTCACCGGGCCGCTGTGGCTAGCAGTTACCACTCAAAATGACCACAGTTTACGAGCACAAATTAAACATTTTGTGTTACTACAGCATAAAAATAACAAAGACTGATAATTTGGGAAATGAGAAAATAAAACCTTGGTAGCAATGTTTTTGCCCCTGGAATACACATTGCACATAAACAGATTTCTAGTTTTTACTCCAGCTCTAATGGTAGTGCAGAGCACACTCCATATTTAAACATTTATTTCAACCTTCATGACTGTATTTTTTGGCATTTATTTATTTATTTTGTGAACAAGCATGCGTGTGTGTGTGTGTGTGTGTGTGTGTGTGTGTGTGTGTGTGTAGGGGGGTACACGTGTGAGATTAAAGAACAACTCTCCTCCCCCAACATGGGGCAACAAATTCATGTCCTCTGGCTTAGGGTGGGGGCTTTCCCAGCTGAGCCATCGTGAAGGCCCTAAGACTATCTTTTTAAAAGCACCAAACAAAAAATAAAAACAGTAGGGCGTAAACTCCTCACATTTGTGTTCTTACAACGTTTAGAAAACGTCACCGGGCGAAAATTAACTCTGTAATTAACTTAGCCTTCCTTTCTCTTCCGTCTTCAATTTAACCTGAAGGATGAGGCAGAAACGACACAGGACATAGCTTGATGTACAAGTGTCTCAAGAGCCAGCATTAATTAACTTCACGAGGGGTGAGGAACATTTTTTTTTTCCTTTTGCCCAAAACTAGTGACCTGTCCTTAAAAAGCTTTAGACCAGTGCCATGGTGAGCTATCATTTATTTTCTTCGACCAAAACAAAAGGAGCAAGGGTCTTGACTATGCAACATTTTGCCAAAAGCTCCTCGATTGTCTGAGAGTTAATAACGTCAAGAGGTACCTGAGAACAGCCCACCCAGAGACACTAATACATCGCCTTCGTTCCTGCGCCGCCTCACAACCCTCCTCCCTCTCAGAATACAGATTCAGAAAATAAGGAGTGGGGCTCTTTAAATAAAGCCCAGAGCTCATTCTATTCCACCAACCTTGTCCACTTCTGTTCAGAGTTCTCCTTCGAGATGCAGCCATTCTCTCGGGAAACCCCAGCTCACGTGTTTCCTGTGCTGTCTTGGCTGAGCTCAGCAAAGCCTAGGGTTTCACTAGCTGTTAGGTAGTAAGTTCTACTGTGACAGTGTGGACTTCCCCTGTAGGGACCTATTAGCAGGTCGGAATACCTAGCAGAGCTCCCTAAAAGTGGCCCCCAGGGTCTGGAGAAGGTTAACTCAGAGCCAGCCTGGCTAGAAGAAACCAGCTGAAATAAATCAGCTGAAAGCCCCTGAGGGGCCCTTCGCTTAGATAAGGGAAAGCCGGGAAGGGAAGGAGAGAATCAAGGTCTACTTTCTAAGTCCCAGAGCGGGAGGAGGAAGTTGGCTAATTAAATTTGGGGAGCCAGGTAAGGGTAAGCCGCCTTGATTTGGCTAACCCAGAAAGAAAATAAACTTGTTGGAAAAATGGAATATTGAAAGTCTTACTTCAGCTCTGGTCTACTGTGAATTCTAGAAAGGGGGAAGATCGGTGGTAGAGAAAAAGCAGACACCTGTATTAGAGATTGAGGACAGTGTTTTGGTTCACTATGTTGCTGGCCTCAGTGAACGGGGAGTTTTGCTTGGATCCCATCCAGGGCAGTGTCATTGCCAGGACACCATAAGATCTCACTCAAAACGGGACATCCGGTCTCTAGGTAATTCCTCGATCTCGTCTCCTCCCGGATTCCGTAGCATCCATCCATCATCTCGCTCCTTCCTCCCTCTTTAATCTCTGCTTTCTACCCACTCCTTTCCCCTCTCCCCCACAGAGCGGACCATAGATAATTGATGAACAGCAAGCGAGCCGTGCTCTCTCTTGAATTACTGTCTCATTTCTTCCCTATCAGCACTCAACACCGACTTCCTCTGCTTTTTCATTTCCCTACCTTCCCAGCGTCCTGATCCACAATGTGAAGTAAATGTGTCCCAAAGGTCCCAGTAGATAAGTCCAGTGGCTTCACGTCTCCTCCCGCTCAGCTTCTGGAGCTGATAATGCTACAAATCCCCGCCTTGCTAAAGCTTTCTCCTTCACGCCTTTCCAAATAGAAGGCTGTTCTCGCAGTGTCTCCTACACCACTCTTCCAGAATCTTCTTTGCTGGCTTTCTCCAAAACTCCTTAAGAGTAGACCTTTCTTAGGATTGGTTCTTTGTGCTTTTTCTCTTCTCGAAATGTCTCATCACTCGTGAAATCATCTACTTCCTCTAGCTTTGGGATAATTTCCACGTGATGCTCAGATGTGAGCGCCCAGCTAATAACCTCTCTACTGAACCCAGGGATGTAATGCAGGCCTCTGCACAGCTGCTAAGTACCTCACATCCACCAAGTAGAAGATCAAGTTCACGATTATCCTCGCTTAAATCGCCCTCCTCCCCTGATCCCCTTCTCTAGTCCTGGCATACGAACTCAAACTCTGTTCCTTTGGGACATCTTTCGTTTGTTACTGCCCTTCTTCTACCACACATGATTTCATGTGAAAACCGGAATTGAAACCGAGATGACTTGATCTCTGTAGTAGTACCCAATTAAATACTGAAATAGATCCCTGATGGTGATCACATTCCTCACTACCTACCCCAGTGTTCTGGGTTTCCTGAATAAAAGACACACACACAGCCTTTATATTTTGATATGTTCAAAACAGCTCAATGATTGGGCCATTTTCTAACCTCTACATGGCTAATCCAACTCCCTCCGATATTCCAGAGTTATTACTTACTAAACCTATGCTCCATCTTTGCTACCCTGGACCCAGTTGGGCAGCCTTCTTGAGCCACTATCCCCAGCTCCTATATGGCAGCTATGCTCTCTGGCCTACACCTTCCCAAGTGTTGCATCTTTCCTCTCCTTCTCCTCCCACCTCAGTCTGCCCTGCCCACCAACTGAGGGCAGGTCCCTCAGTGTCTTATGTGCGGGATCTCACGCAAACAATTATGGGAACCCAAATTAACATAAGAATAAGCAGCATTAGGCCAAACCCAGTAGAGATCTCTATATCTGCGCCTAGTCTGCATGCCATGTGCAGCCCCACCCCACTCTCCATGTCTAGGGTTTTCTTTCTACTCCCACTGACCCAGGTTAAGTTTCCAGCCCACCTCCTGTCACTAAAAGAACTTGAACAGTGAGTCAACTGGTTCCAATATTCCCTTCACTCTCCTAAAACATTTCACTGTAACTGTCAGGTCAGTGAATTGCTAACATTATCCCCATTTTCAGACACATTTGGTGAGGCCCTGTGCTTTCCAGAATCAGTCCAACCAGAGCATCTGTAGTTTTTTAATGTATTACTTTATGTATACGGATGTTTGGCCTGCATATGTGTCCATGTACCATGTCCTGGAGGAGGCTAGAAGTGGGCATTGGATTTCTTGGGACTGGAGTTACAGATGGTTGTGACCACATACCATGTATGTGCTGGGAATTAGACCTGGGTCCTCTGGAAGACTAGCCATGCTGTTAACCACTGAGCCGTTACTCCAGCCCCACAGCTGGGTCCTTTAGAAAGCAGTGACCACCCTAACTCTCTCTTTCTCTCTCTCTCTCTCTCTCTCTCTCTCTCTCTCTCTCTCTCTCTCTCTCTCTTTCTCTTTCTCTCTCTCTGGCACTCTTGGGCTTGCTAGAGATCTTCTGAAGTTCTCTTGACTGAATTTTCAGAGTTTTCTCTAAGCTTTAACACTGCCTCCTCCATAAAGTCTCTCTACCCTCGCCCACTCCATAAAAACTATTTGTATTATATCTCCTTCTTTTATAAATTACCCTATAACTTGAATAATATTTATTTTCAAATATATGTATGTATGTATATATATATATATATATATACATATATATTAAACACAATGTGTACATACATATTGATGTATGTATACATGAGATGCCTGCAGAGGCCAAAAGAGGAGGTCAGATCCAAGGGGTTGGAGTTGCTGAGAACTGAACTCTGGTCTTCTCTAAGAGCAGCAAGTGCCCATCTCTCCAGCCTATCACTTTGAATTCTATCACAACCATGGTATTCCCACAGCCTCAAAGCAGCAACAATAGCATGTCTTGCTAGAAACCTAAGTTCACAGGCCCGATCCCTGAAGTAAAAAGGTGTGTGTGGAGTCCAAGATGTGGACTTAAGTTTGCTGATGGTTATGAGACAGGCTAGTACAATGACCACTGCGGTTGAGCCCTAACCCTGGTGCCTAGCAGATGTGTCAGAGCTTGTTTCCATGAAGACTGTGAGCACCCTGAGGGCAGGGCTTGCCATATTGCCATTCCTTTTTGTAGTTACTTAATATAATTAATACAAGTATGAATAGATAATAGTTGGAAGTTAGTGTAACCATGGAGTAGTTATTGAGTGTAAGAGGCTGCACACTGGTATAAGAACGGACCCTCCAGTTGCAATGAGAATACTGCATCTGTCTTTCCTTCTTTGCTATATTTGATGTCACTGGTAGATAACAGGGAGAATCCTTTAGATAAAATATAAATGTTCATGTCCCCTTGACTTCTTTCTGAGTATTAAAGAATAATGCAATGTGTGGTGTGTTCTATGATTATTTTTGTTTTTCATAAGTAAACTGAGGCTCAGAGGGGGCAGGAACCTGTTTATCATCATGCAACCAGGAGCTGCACTCAAACTGTCCCATCAAGTCCCTTCGGTGGCTCCATGTCTCCTGAATAGGTCCAAACTTTTCATGGAAACCTGGGGATTCTATGTTCAATTTCCTAGCACAGCTGTGAACCCAGGTTTTCTCTGGATACATCCTTCTGTGTGCCTAGAATTGCTTCTCCTCTTCCCAATGCTCCCAGGCCTCCAGAGCAAGTTCTTGCCAGTTTTTGGTAGACTTCAGGTCAAGGCAATTATCACCTGGGTAGAGCCTCCCTCCTGCTGTCTGACAGTAGTGAGAGGAGGAGATACTCTGGAACCTATTAACCCTGCCTGGGGCACTCTGAGTCACAGAGCCGCTGAGTTGCTGAGTTAGAGCAGCCAACAGGGCCGTTGGTTTTTATGGCAATGGACTCTGCACTCCCAGGGTACTTTTAATTAGCCTCTCAAGGCCTTCAAAATCCCCAGTTTTGGCATGGGCATGGCTATTCATGATAGAGGGAGACTGACTTCAGACAAACAAAACAAAACAAAAAACCTGTGGTCAAGAAGACTGTCTGCCCCAAGCACTGTCTGGCCAAACCCTTGTTATGGGCCAAGTGTCATAGCCGTGGATTTGAGAGCTGAATAAAAAGAAACAGCAGATCATAGTCATCTGTGGGTTTTTCTCAGCCATAGGTTATCAACTCACCAAGGAAAGCTAGCCTGGACCCCAATCTATATCCAGTCTACCTGTTATTGAAGAAGGAGGAGAGGAGATGGATCAGGGAGGTACAATGAAAATCATTCTGTTTTAGTGCATTCTTTCACCCATTATCCATCCACCCATCCATCCATCCATCCATCCATCCATCCACCCACTCATTAACTCATTGGTTCTTCAACACATAGCCATCCATTGCCCACTGAGCATCCCACGTGCTGGGGATTAGAAGACAATCAAGACTCCATGGTCCATGTTCTTGGGGAATTCCAACCTAATGGTGTACCTCCATAATTTATCTAGGGTCTCCCTGATCCTGTGGAGTCATCCCCTGGATTGCCCCTGTCCCACAGTCCCCAAGCAAAGTAAGAAGGAAAATCTTCTTGGCCTCAGGTCCAAGAGAATCCTGGCAGCTCTCCCAGCAGGCAGGTCTGGGCCGACTCCTGACACCTGCTCCTCCCCTCCCACAGGGGCCCCTCTGGCGTCCTGTTCTGTCATTCACAGCCTCCTTTGCCCTGGGCTCTTTCCGAAGCTACCTTGTCAGTCTCAGCCAAAAAGATGTTTTGTTTTGTTTTGTTTTGTTTTGTTTTGTTTTGTTTTGTTTTGTTTTGTTTTGTTTTGTTTGCTTTGCTTTGCTTTGCTTTGCTTTGCTTCATTTTGCTTTGCTTTCCTTTCCACTGATGACTTCCCTATTCCCTCCACCAGTGCCTCCTTCCTTTCTGGGAAACCAGAAGAAGAAAATATCAACTCGAGAGACACCATGTGGCAGCCCAGAGCCCAGCTCAACCACAAGCTCAAAGAACTAGAAAGTTAGAGTGTGACTAGGGCCAGCACATCCTCATGCTGGAACTTTCCTCCGGACCATTTAAAAATCAGAGAAAAGGACTGGCAAGGCCTGCTATGCCTGAGAACCTAAATTTGATCCACCGGACGACATGGCAGAAAGAGGAATCTGAACCCCTGCAAGTTGTCCTCATGACCTTCACCATATACTTTAAATCAATCAATCAATCAATTTAAAAAGTCAGAGAAAAAAAGAAGCCATGTATCTTCACCCCCTACATTATCTCCGCTCATATATGGAAAAGCTGGTGAGAGAGGTGGAGAAGGACTGATGGTAGACTTCAGACAAAGAAAGGCACATTCCTTACTATCTGCTACATGACTCTCTGGGTAAGGGATCCAGGTCAGCAAGGAAAAGTCTTTTGACTGAGGGAAATGGGGACAAGAAAGCATTTGAGGTGGGAACACCCCTCCTGGCCTCCTTAAGAGCACTGCAGAAGCCATGCTCCTTAGAGCCAGATGCCTAGAGTCTTCTTTGCGCTTTGTACCTCTGTGGCATGGGCAATCTCCAGAGGCTCAGGCTGACATGACCAACAACCTCTCAGTCTTATGGTCCATAGGGCTAATTTGCCATGTGAAAGTGTATGAGCCAACATGGAAGCTGTCCTTGAGAAGGCAAGCTCTGCCTCTTATACTGGAAATGGCAACACCTTAGATGATGAGCCAGGTGGTAGGAGGAGTAGCGGGTCCCAACAGCTATGGAGTCTGGGGACAAAAAGTGCATGTTGTGTATAAATGGAAATAATTATGTCCCAAAAATAATGATCAGAAATAAAAAGGTAAAAGCCCAAATCCCTACATGTTGGCTTGGACCAGAAGTTGGATTCGTAGACTCATTTTGTTCTCTGATTTTCCAGCTAGTTATAAACTAAGTAGAGTCTGATCATTTTTCACTTTGGATAAGAAAGATAGTATAACTGCTTTGAACCACATATATTCAGGACAGAGCTAAATCATAACCAATTTTTCCTCACACCCCTCCCCTCACAGGACACCCTCATCACTCAGTTCACCACATTGTTTTTCTGTTTAATCCTTCCTCCTGAGATACTGTGACTTTGTCCACTGGTCTCTAAGCTTGGTCAGGAGATCTGGCCTTTATGTCTCACAACGCTATCTCCTTTGTCTCTGGCTCCTCATTGGCTTGGATGAATGGAAGCAGGCCAACGGAAGGCCAGAAGAGAGGTGCTCAAGTCATTCTTTCCAATCATCTGTCTTTTCCAGCAGCCATGGTCCATTTTCCAAGACATCCATTCTTGTGGTATGGACATCCTTCTAGAATTACAGTTTCCATTGGACAGCCTTTTGGGGGCTTTTGGGGTCCAGTCCTGCATGTGGTTGAAGATCATGGCTTCACTCTTGCTTGTTACCAGGAGGATAATGGAGAGGCAAGTGACAGGCTGAAGACCCCACAACACATCCCTGAAGACCACAACTTTCGCCTAGTTCCTCAGCTCCAAGTCCATGTCCCTCCTGTTCGAATATCTGGCTCATTACAGGTATGGGTGCCAAGTACCAAATTCAGAGGCCGAGCCTGCCCTGCCTTCCTTAACCCAAAGGGCTGGCTTCACAGCTTCCACCCAAATATTAGCATCTTGCATGACTCAATCAATCAGGGAGGTCTGGTATGACTGACCCTGGACAGTCGGGGCAGAAGAGTTGATGTGTATGTTGAGAGCCCACAAAGGCTGAAGCCAACAAGGAACACCAATCCAGCTAAAAGTCTATCAGGTCAGAGAGAGCAGGCATAAGATTATTGTTGGGAGAAGACTTTTCCTAAGCTGGCTTTTTACCACACCAGAGTCTGTGTAATTATCAGCTGGCAGAGGCTGCTCTAGAGACAACTCTGCACTGTGAGGAGTCCATGGGCATTTGCCTGGGGGCCCCAAGTGAATCACATGCCTGCGGGGCCCCAGTGAATTGCATGGACCTCTTACTTACCCTTGACCTGTGAGGATGCTCAGCACCCTTCATGATGTGTCTGTAATTAGTCTCCATGGACTTCAGAAGGTCTTCTTAAAAGTATGCTTGTATTTTATTTTTAAAGAGATAAAGTACACTTGTATTAAAATACACTTGTATTAAATAACACCAGGGAAAATGGAAAGCATGGCGCAGTTTCGGGAAGTCGAATAACGGACAGATACCTGCCCTCTTGGCCGGCAAGGGTTGTAGCTAGCTCAGGTGTTCTAAGGACAACTGCAGCTTGTGTGGAGGTGCGAGGCTCCCCACCTCTTCATGCAGGAGATAGGAACGGGCAGAGTTAAGATGAGAAAAGGAGAGCAGGAAGATTCACAGTGACCCATGGCAGAAAGCATCCCTGTCTCTCTCCTCAGCAGAGCTGAGGTGGCTGCAGACTACAGAGCTAACGAACTGTGTTTGCAGGGAATCTAGTTTGTATGATTGTTCCCGTGTGGATGAGACATGGACATTAGGCATCTAGGCCTCTGGGTAGCTGCATCTTCTGTTTCTTCCTATCCTCTGCATCCATGGCTGCTCCTAACATGGGCAGTTCCTGAGCATATCCATCCCTGGGTCTCAGCTTCCATGGTGTGTGAATTACATCTAGAGGGAAAAAATACTTGTAGTGTTGGGGTAGGGTGCTGAAGGCCCTACAACTCATCCCTTCCTTGTTTCTTCCCTCCCAGAGATAGTTTGTAAAGGTTTGCAGAGAACCTAGATCAAACACACACAGGCTCCCTGATCTCTGTGAGCCCACTGGAGTCCTGGTCAGTTGATTCTGTGGGCCTTGTTTATTAAAATTTTAAGGAGAGAGTTTTACTGTGAGTGGTATCTGGCCTCTTGCCCAAAATGACTGATTTGCTACACACTTGCAGAGTCCCTGCTGTGGAGCAGTTGGCCACCCAAACATGATGGCCTGAGAAAAACCCCTGAGTGCCTTAGCATGGGAAAGCCTGTACATCCATCCTTAATTGATGCAGGAATGATACGGTTCTAGGGACTCTAAACTGCATGCGTGCGTTGCTCTCTTCATTGATGAGATTAAGTTGAGAAGCTTTTATGTGAAGATTAAGTTGTGATATTTGTTTTTAAGAAATATAAATCTAGAGAGTGAGAAATATAAACCTGTGGGAAACAAAGGAGAACCCGGCATGCAGCGGGTGCTCAGACACAAATTCACCATCCCCATGAGCTGAGAGAGGCAGGAACTCTGGCTCATTCTCTCAGGATGAGAAAGAAGGAAAGAAGGCTCGAGAGAAACATAAACATCCCAAGCATTTGCGTACACACACACACACACACACACACACACACACCCTGAATTCCATTCCCAGCAACCACATGGTGGTTCATAACCATCTGTCATGGAATCTGATGCCCTCTTCTGGTGTGTCTGAAGACAGCTACAATACACTTATATAAACAAAATGTTTTAATAAAAATTTTTTTTTAAGTTTTAAAGTATAGAATTAGTTTTCTAAATAGTGACTGACATTTAGTGAAAGCTTACCATGTGCCCAGTATTCTAATAACCATCATCTCTGTTGAACTTCACTGTGTTCCACTATAAAGAAATTATTATTAGAATCTAACAAACACACAAAGGCCCAGGGAGGTTAAGAGGCCTACTACATGCAGAGGCTCCAAACCAAGGACACCAAAGCCCTAGAATGATCATATTAACATCTGTCTTATGGGAATGGTCCATTGGAAGGTCTCTTCTGAGAAAGCTGAGCTGCTGCTTGAGAAATGCTCTCTGTATCACAGGCTCTCTACTTTCCTGGAGCTGCCTTGCTTGGGGTTGTCCTTTCCTTCCCCAGTGTAAATGATAGCATCTCCACCCAGCCTTTGATAATTCTGATGGGTAGAGCCCATTCTGGATGGGCCAACACCAAATCAGATCTGAATCCAGAATGCCCCTTTCCTCTGCCTGTTCCTGTTTGCTCTCCTCTCCTTTCCCAGGTCACCAGTGAGCATGGTGTTCTAGAGAGCAAAACATGAGTAATACTGTGCTCTCTCCCCCAGACTTCATGTGCATATGCCAATAGGTTCAAATCCCTATATGTGCATATGAGATACCTGTTGCTCAGGTCATGCCTTCCCTAGAAGATCGCAGAACAAGCTTTTCAATTCACAGGGACTTTGGTTGCCTAAGAAGGCCGTAGAGCTGGAAGGTCGAGACCATTCCTTTGGAGTCAAATATAGCTTGGAATCATAAGCTGTGCTCATTTATGAGAGTTTAATTTGATCATTTCAACGAAAACCTTCAACTGTGGGTGGCCCACAGCAAGCCTTCAATAATTGGCAGCTACCATAATTGCTTTTCAAGGTTTCCAAGTCTCAAGTCCAAGCCACACACACCCTCAGGCTAGCCCTGCCTCTAACAGCAAGACAGTGTGGACTCCAGTTTCCCCTTTATTCTCTCTGTTCATCTGTAAGAGATAGTTCAGCCCACTAACACCTCACTTCAACCTCCATTCTCTGTCCTCTAGACTCTTCCAATGCTGTTCAGCATAGTTTCTTGCCTCTAGGACTGGATTCTCTTCTAATCCATCCTAGATTTTCTCCAGAGAGTGAGAGGTATGTCTGAAACGTAAATATGATCTCTGGGTGGAAACCTCAAATAACTTCCACTTCTGGCAAAGAAAATCATTGGTGTAGAGTATGTCAATCACGTAGGAGCCTTCTCTGCTTTCTCCCATGTCCTAAGCTTGCTGTGTGCCATGTGCTGTTTGACAGTTCTCTGTCTTTGAATGCCAATCTCTGTGTCCTCCCTCACCACTTCATCCACAGACCTTCTTGGAAAATTCTATGTATTTTTCAAACCCCTTACTATGGACTGAAATCTTATATCCCTTCAAAGTCCACATGTTGAGCATGGGTCACCCCATTATTATTATTATTATTATTATTATTATTAATAGTAGTAGTAGTAATGGTGGTGGTGGTGGTAAGCATTATGTTTGGAGTGGGGCGTTTGGAAGTAGAAAGAGATAAGGTTGCATCACAAGTGTAGAGCCCACACAATTGGAGTTAGGCCTTTTACAAGAAGACTAGATTTCTCTTTCTCTGACTTTCTACCATCAAAGGAAACACAAAAAGATAGCCATGTGCAAATCAGGAAGAGAGACAGAGACAGAGAGAGAGAGAGAGAGACAGAGAGAGAGACAGAGACAGAGAGCACCTTTATTACACTCTGTCTACCAGTACCTTGCAGTCAGCCTTCCCAGTCTGAGGAATTACAATGAGTAAGTCCTGTTTGAGCCATCCAGGCAGGCTATGAGCTTTTGTTACAATAATCCATCCTGACTAAGGCTCTCCTCCCAGTCACATCTCCTCAAGTGGTTCTCATCTTTACTTGTCAATGGCAAATAGTATCTGACATTAGTTACATTAAGGTAGAAAGAAAGGAGAGAGAGAGAGAGAGAGAGAGAGAGAGAGAGAGAAGTCATACTTATTTAGTTCTTTATTTCCATAATTTCTGGGTTTTTTTTTTTTTTCAAGATTCTGTCTCTATGAAGCTTTTTACTCACACTTGAAGTTGTTTCCCTAATTTGGCTCGGCTTTCTGCAGCCTCGTAATGCTCACTAACTTTCCTTCTAAGCACTCTTAAATTCTTTATCAGGCACTTTTCCGCAGGGTTTTCTTTGGGATCTGTTACCAGCTCACCATTGTGCTCTGTTGTAGGCACTGACTTACATTCAATTTGTGATTCGTACATTTTATTTAATAATCCTACATTAAGATTTTTAACATCTGGTAGGTCCATTGCCTCTATTCTTTTATAAGTGAATTTATAATAAACAGCTTGGTGTGCCATGCTGGCTTTGCTACAAACTGAGTACCATAGTTGTGCTGAAGAGTTTCATGTCAATCTGACACAACCTAGAATCACCTGAGAAGAGACAACCTCAATTGAGAGAATGCCTCCATAAAATTTAGCTGTAGGGAATTTTCTTAGTGATTGATGGGGGAGGGCCCATCCCATTGTGGGTGGTGCCATCCCTGGGTTAGTGATCCTGGGTTCTACAGGAAAGCAGATTGAGCAACCTATGACAAGCAAGCCAGTAAGCAACATCCCTCCATGGCCTCTACATCAGCTCCTGCCTTCAGGTTCCTGCCCTGTTTGAATCCTATCCTGACTTCCTTCAATAATGAATAGTGATATGGAAGTATACGCCAAGTAAGTCCTTTCCTCCCCAACTTGCATTTTGGTCATGGTGTTTCATCACAGAAATAGAAACCCTAACAAAAACAATAATGTAATCTCCTATAGATTATTTTGGTTTTAGAAGAATATGTGATCAGAAGGAGCCCCGTCTCTTGGGTCTAGACGTAAGGAGAAACTCTTTCATAGCCCTGGCACAGAGGATGCATATAGCAATGAGGACGGGTGCCCATTGTGTGTCCATTCCAGTAATGAGGGTACAGGCAGTAGGGACAAGATAGACATTTCCTCAGGTTACTGGGGTCTTAGTTGGTTTTCAGGGTTCAGTAGGTTCATGATGCTGGAATCTCTGTGATAGTACCGTAGAATATCTATAGAGTCCAAAAATGGGGATACACAGGGGTTTCTGACTCCCAGGACAGTATGCATTTGGTTAATAGCTTCCTTCTCTTGACTGTGGGTTGCAGTGGGGAGAATGTGAGTAGCTTTTCTGGAACTAGGAAGAGTCCATGAGGTTTTCCTAACTGTGCTGTCATATGTGGAATGACTGTGGAAATTCCCAATGGCTGGCTTGCTGGTGTCCAATCGACACAGCTTGCTAACACTTCCTATCCACCTTCTCCACTGCAGAAAGGGATTAGGGTTTAGGTTGCCAATGTGCTTTGTCTTTCTTCCTCTGCCGCCATCCTGCATCCTTGAGTCTGACAAGATCCCAGCCTCTCCAGTTCTGAGTGCAGCTTCTTCCTTCAGTCATCTGCCTCAAAATGCAGCTACCTGCCCATTCCCTTGGTTCTTCTTTGTGAAGAGCCAATACTTGACATCTTTAAACAAGTGTCCTTTACCAGCATCTAGCGCATACTCAGTAGCCACAGATCATAGGCAACAGATAAATAAGTTGGCAGAGTCGTGATGGTTTCCAAAGCAGTTTGTGGTGCTTTGAGTAGGTTTGGCCTCATAGACTCGGGGGTTTGAATGTTTGGCCTATGGGGAATGGCTTTGTTGGAGAAAGTGTGTCACTGAGGGAATAGGTTTTGAGGTTTTCTCCTATGCTCAGGCTCTACCCAGTGTGGAAGAGAGCCTTCTCCTGGCTGCCTTTGAATCAAGATATAGACCTGTCAGCTCCTTCTCCAGCACCATGTCTGTCTGCATGATGCTGTGATTGCTACCATGATGATAATGGACTTAACCTCTGAAATAGTAAGCCAGTCCCAATTAAATATTTTCCTTTATAAGAGTTACCTTGGGTCTTGGCCTGGTGCCCTGATCAGACCTTGGACTCGAGCTCTGCAGCCAGTTCCACAAAAGCCAGAAGAAGCTCCACTCCCAGGTACTCTAACACACCCAGGACCACAGGATCCCAGGATCCCAAGATTCCAGGAGCTTGGTCACAGCAGGATCTCAGGGTCCCAGAGGCAACTTGACTCCCAGGAGCTCTGACACATCCAGCATCTCAGGATCACAGTGGCAGCTGAACTCTAAGGAGTTCTGACACAACCAGGATCACAGGAAGCACAGACTCAAGTCAGATATAGTGAGGGCAGATAACACTAGAGATAATCAGATGGTGGGAGGCAAGTATAAGAACAAAAGCAAGAGAAACCAAGGTTACTTGGCACCATCAGAACCCAATTCACCAATCATATCAAGTCCTGGATACACCATCACACCAGAAAAGCAATATTCGAATCTAAAACCATTTCTCAGGATGGTGATAAAGGACTTTAAGAAGGACATAAATAACTAACTCCCTTAAAGAAATACAGGAGATCACAGGTAAACAAGTAGAAGACCTTAAAGGGGAAACACAAAAATCCCTTAAAGAATTACAGGAAAATACAATCAAACAGGTGAGGGAAATGAACAAAACCATTCAAGATCTAAAAATGAAAATAGAGACAATAAAGAAATCACAAAGGGAGACAACCCCGGAGCTAGAAAACCTAGGAAAGAGATCAGGAGTCATAGATGCAAGCATCACAAACAGAATACAGGAGATAGAAGAGAGAATGTCAGGTGCAGAAGATACCATAGAAAACAGTAGCACAACAGTCAAAGAAAATGCAAAAAGCAAACAGCTCCTAACATAAAACATCCATGAAATCCAGGACACAATGAGAAGATGAAACCTAGGGATAATAGGTATAGAAGAGAGAAAAGATTCCCAACTTAAAGGGCCAGTACATATCTTCAACAAAATTACAGAAGAAAACTTCCCTAACCTAAAGAAAGAGATGCCCATGAACATACAAGAAGCCTACAGAACCCCAAATAGACTGGACCAGAAAAGAAATTCCTTCCATCACATAATAATCAAAACACCAAATTCACTAAACAAAGAAAGAATATTAAAAGCAGTAAGGGAAAAAGGTCAAGTAATATATAAAGGCAGACCTATCAGAATTACACCAGACTTCTCACCAGAGACTATGAAAGCTAGAAGATCCTGGGCAGGTGTCATACAGACCCTAAGAGAACACAAATGCCAGCAAAACTCTCAATTTCCATAGACAGAGAAACCAAGATATTCTATGACAAAACCAAATTTACACAATATCTTTTCACAAATCCAGTCCTACAAAGATAAAAAATAGAAAACATTCACACAAGGAGAGAAACTACACCCTAGAAAAAACAAGAAAGTAATCTTTCAACAAACCCAAAAGAAGATAGCCACACAAACATAATCCCACCTCTAACAACAAAAATAACAGGAAGTAACAATCACTTTTCCTTAATATCGCTTAACATCAATGGACTCAATTCCCCAAAAAAGACATAGACTAACAGACTGGATATATAAACAGGACCCAGCATTTGTTGCATACAGAAAATACACCTCAGCGACAAAGACAGACACTACCTTAGAGTAAAAGGTTGGAAAAAAAATTTCCAAGCAAATGGTTCCAAGAAACAAGCTGGAATAGCCATTCTAATATCAAATAAAATTAACTTTCAACCAAAAGTTATCAAAAAAGATAAGGAAGGACACTTCATAGTGGTCAAAGAAAAAATGTACCAAGGTGAACTCTCAATTCTGAACGTCTATGCTCCAAATGCAAGGTTACCCACATTCATAAAAGAAATTTACTAAAGCTCAAAGCACACATCACACCCCACACAATAATAGCTGGAGACTTCAACACTCCACTCTCAGCAATGGACAGATCATGGAATCAGAAACTAAACAGAGACACAGTGAAACTAACAGAAGTTATGAACCAAATGGATCTAGCAGATATTTATAGAATATTTCATCCTAAAGCAAAAGAATATACCTTCTTCTCAGCACCTCATGGTACCTTCTCCAAAACTGACCATATAATCAGTCACAAAACAGGCCTCAACAGATACAAGAAAATTGAAATAATCGCATGTACCCTATCAGATCACCACAGACTAAGGCTGGTCTTAAATACCAACAAAAACAATGGAAAACACACACACACACACACACACGGAAGCTGAACAATGCTCTACTCAATGATAACGTGGTCAAGGAAAAAATGAAGAAAGAAATTAAAGGCTTTTTAGAATTTAATGAAAATGAAGACACATCATACCAAAACTTATGGGACACAATGAAAGCAGTCCTAAGAGGAAAACTCATAGCTCTGCATGCCTTCAAAAAGAAACTAGAGAGAGCATACATGAGCAGCTTGACAGCACACCTGAAAGCTCTAGAACAAAAAGAAGCAGATACCTCCAGGGGGAGTAGATGGCAGGAAATAATCAAACTCAGGGCTGAAATCAACCAAATAGAAGCAAAAAGAACCAACAAAACCAGGAGCTGGTTCTTTGAGAAAATCAACAAGATAGATAAACCCTTAGCCAGACTAACCAGAGGGCACAGAAACAGTATCCAAATTAATAAAATCAGAAATGAAAAGGGAGACATAACAATGAAATATATCTTAAAATAATCATTCTGTTTGTTGAATATTAATATTAACAGTTGAAAATATTAAAATTATGTTCTACCAAAAAAAAAAAAAAAAAAAAAAGGAGTTGCCTTGGTCATGACGTCTCTTCACAACAATAAAACCTCAACTAAGACACAGGGAAACCAGAGCCAAAGATGGCTCTCGAGCTGGGTTGATCAATGCAAGGTGGACCTGCAAGATATCTGTGTCCATGTTCATTTGTCCATGTCTGTGTGTTTTATAGGTGTCCATACATGCGTGTGCACGTGAAAGCCAGAGGTCAGAGACCAACATCTGGTATCATTCCTTGGGTGTTGTACATGTTGTGTTTTGAGACAAGGATTCTTACTGGTCTGGTACTTACCAATTAGGCTAGCCCGGAGAATCTACCTGTCTCTGCTTCCTGTCAGCGCCAAAATTACAAGTGTACACCGCCAATCCTGGCTTTTTATGTGGATTCTGGGGGACAAATTCAGGTCCTTATGCTTGTGAGGAACTGACTTACTTATCTTCCCTACTAACAGATTGTCATTTAGATTTCTTTCAGATGTTTTTAGTAATAAGCACCAAGAGGTCAGCCATGGTATTGACCCAAGGTCATGAGCAGATGACCCAGTGGTTGCCCATTAAACTCTAGTAACCGATTCTTAGAAAACCTCAAAGTTCTCATTTATATAGGTCTTGCCAATTACTGTGGCCCACTCTATGTCACTGACGCAATATCACTAAATCTGAACAAGGTAGAAAGGGGGTGTGTGCATTGATACTGACTTGCAAAGGGCGGTTTCCAGTCTCCAGCACACCACTCCATAGAGAACTATCATCCAGCAGGAAGTGATATGTTTGAGTGGTCACTAATCTTTCAATTGGTTAATCTGGGGCTAGGTAGTTCTATGTTTTTGTGTCTACTTTCTTGGTCAACCCTGTAGCCTATGGGATTTAAAACTTCAAAAGCAGGCAGTGGTGGTGGCACACACCTTTAATAATCCCAGCACTTGGGAGGCAGAGGCAGGTGGATATCTGAGTTCAAGGCCAGCCTGGTTTACAGAGTGAGTTCCAGGACATCCGGGGCTACACAGAGAAACCCTGTCTCAAAAAAAACCAAACCAACCAACGAAACAAACAAACAAAAACTTCAAAAGCCCAAGAGAATCATAAAACTTCCAGGAGATGCCTCCTGGATCTCATAGTTGCTCTTAGGGTGCATCCTATATCCACACTCACAGACTGTCCTTGCCCTCACTGGTTCTTTTGTCCCTCGAGATAATCCCCCTCACTGGCCCATCACCACTTTTGTATTCAAGGGTTAAAAAACTAGACTCCCACACTTTCTCAATAATGTCTTACTAGAAGCACTAAGAAACTTGGCACTAAACTAAATTCTTCTTTATTTTCTCTACCTCCCCCCCACCCCACAGCACAGGGTCCTCTCTGCAAATTACTATGGACTAAATTGCTTCCCTTAAAATTTATATGTGGAAGCCGTAATCTTCAATGTAACTTTATTTGAAATAGAGCCTTTAAAGAGATAATTAAGGTTAAGTGAGCTTGTAAGAGACACAGCACCAATGTCCTTAGGGGAAAAAAGAGATATGGGGGAGGTAACTATACAGGGAAGAGCATCCGAGGACAAGGCAAGAAGGCTGCCATCTGCAAGCCAATCTGTCCACAGGAGGCATTGCCACTGGTGCCTCTATCTTGCTCTTCTGGGCTTGAGACCGGTCACACATTTCTATTGTTTAAACCATCCAGCCACAGCAGGTTGTCACAGCATCCCGAGGAAAGCAATTTACAAGTGGATGTAGAATACTCTTGAACATTTCCTGGTTCTTCTTGGTAATCGCACAAGCTAGAAATGGCGCCAGCACTTGTGTGAACACATTTGCGAGCTCACAGTTGCTCCGCTCTGACATTTGCTGTGCATAATCCTTGAAGAGGGCTGAGATCGCTGATACTGGACAATCTGCCGAATATTATAACTCAGTCTGACAAATGAAAACAAATGTCGGTTTTGTTTTAAGATATTGATTCATTTTAGAAACTTTCATCAATAGTACAAAATGTTCTTTTTTTATATGTTGTATTAGATTAAAGTTAATCAAAATTAATGAGAACTTTCAAAGTTTGTTGAAGTAGACGTGGTGTTTCAGATAACTCTCCAGTTACTTTTAACCTGCTTCTGATGCAGCAGGATGGAGCCACTTAGCTAAATTGCAAAGTTTTGTTTCCCCAGTGACGTGAGCTAAAGAGTGAATAGGACTCTATTCTCAATGGGGAGTGCTGTTTGGCTCAAGCAGATGCTACAGAGCCCAGTCTGACTAATCATAGATCTGACCAACACAGTTCCATGTGCCAAACCCCCATTTGCTTCTGTGTAGTTGCCAGTAAATCCAGATCTCTGGCCACCACCTGCAATCACACAGGCAGCTAGTGTCTGTTGGAAGAACTGTACATAGACTGGCTCATAATTAAACCCATGTCTGTGGCTAAGAGAGAGCTAGTTAGTGTGTGTTCTGAATTAGGTAACAGGATGGCTCTGGCTTTCAGATCACCTCGACTGGACACTTCCACTCTGCTCCCTGCTCCTCCTTGCTTCTCCCCACTCCTCCCTGCTCCTCCCTGGTCCCAGATCCCTCCTCCCTGCTTTCTGCCCCCTGCCCCCTGCCTCCATCCCCCTCTTGTTCTCCAGCCTCCTGCTCCACAGAAAAGCTTTCTGGAACAGGAATCTGAAGTGTTTCCATGGCGTCTCTACCCCTGGTGCTGACTTGGATCCCCTAAGTGTTACTTGAATCTAATAAACATGTCATAAACTCGATGAGCAGTCAAGACCACCAAAGAGGAACTGCGAATGACTCACAAAGAGATGAAAGTACGTTGTATTTCATGGGTGACTCAGAGGATGATATGTACACTAGTTGTCACTGTGACAAATCCCTGAAAAAACAACCTAAAGGAACACTGAAGTCTCCAAAATCAGAGACTCCAAAGTTGTGGTTTCAGAGGCCACAGTCTCCAGCCAGCTCCGCCACTGATTGCCAGCTCAAGGCGAGGCTGAACCTTCTCTTGCAGCTTATCTCTTGGCTAGCAGGAAGGAAAGGATGAGATAGGAAGAGTATCTTTTGGGGACACGCCTCCAGTGAGCCGCTTCCCTCAGTGGGGCCCACCTCCTTTCCACCATACCAATAATACCACCATAT
This sequence comes from Mus caroli, assembly GCF_978045245.1. Lineage (NCBI taxonomy): Eukaryota > Metazoa > Chordata > Mammalia > Rodentia > Muridae > Mus > Mus caroli. Next base: position 23,494,783 of record NW_028227270.1, on the reverse strand, counting down.
TAGGAATCCATTCTGGAGATAATTCATTGATAGAGCCAGAGCCCTCATGAGTCAATCACCTGGTGTGGCTGAGAATGTAGCTCAGGGAGGCAGTAGAGGACTTTCCTAGTGTGCACAAAGTCCTAGGTTTGTTTCCCAAGGCCACACGCATGCATGCGTGTGTACACACACACACACACACACACACACACACACAAAGAATAGAAAAGGATAGTAACCACAGTTGGGCCCACTCTGGTGGTTTGAATAAGAATGGTTCCCATAGGGCTAGAGAGATGGCTCAGAGGTTAAGAACACTGACTGCTTTTCCAGAGGTCCTGAGTTCAATTCCCAGCATCCACATGGTGACTCATAACCACCTCTAATGTGATCCAATGCCCTCTTCAGTGTGTCTGAAGACAATGGCAGTGTACTCACATACATGAAATAAATTAATTAATTAAAAAAAATGACTTCTGTATTTGAGAGCTTAGTCATTAGAGGGTAGTGTTACTTGACAGGCATTGGGAGGTATGTCCTTGTTGGAGAATTTGTGTCACTGGGACTGGGCTTTGGGGTTTCAAAAGCTCAAGCTAGGCCCAGTGTCACTCTCTCTTCCTGCTGCTTTCTGGTCTGAATGTAGAACTCTCAGCTCCTTCTCTAGCACAGTGTCTGTCTGCACAGTGCCAAGCTTCCCAACTATGATGATAATGGACTAAATCTCTGAACTATAAGCAAGTCTCAATTTAATGTCCTTTTTAAGAGTTGCCATGGTCATGGTTACTCTTCACAAAAATAGAAAACTTAACTAAGACACCTACCAACCCAACCAGAACAAAGCTTTTAGTAGTGAGCTTTTCAGGCAGTTAGTTCATAGCATGTTAAAAAGTAATATTTACCACTTGTCTAGTTGACACATGTAATAAAACAATAGACTTTGAACATAATGTTCTTAGATTCTATTATTTATTATCAGATAATCCTAGGGAACAGTTTGTAAATATGTGTCAGAAACTTTAAAATTGTTCATGTGTTTTCTACTTCCAGCCAAGGTGGTGTAGAAAGCACTAAATTTCTCCAACCTGGAATTACTGAAGAGAAATAAATCAGAGTCTACAGGGATCTAATAAAGAGTTTTGAGACCTTGAATCTCAATCAATGGCATTACAATAATCCCTGAAAGGCAGGCAACAAATCAAGTGAGCCTTGAGGTTCCTGAGTTTACCTTGAGGATACCAGATCATTCTATAGTGCTGGGGAGGGGGAGCAGAGGGGACTGGAAGGACTCTGGACCTTCCCAGAGTTGATTAGCAGAAGATGGATGGTCATGGAGACCATAGCAACTAGCATCCTCAGAACTAGTGTCTTAGGTCTTAGTCAGGGTTTCTATTCCTGCACAAACATCATGACCAAGAAGCAAGTTGGGGAGGAAAGGATTTATTCAGCTTACACTTCCACATTGCTGTTCATCACCAAAGGAAGTCAGGACTGGAACTCAAGCAGGTCAGGAAGCAGGAGATGATGCAGAAGCCATGGAGGGATGTTCTTTACTGGCTTGCTTCCCCTGGCTTGCTCAGCTTTCTTTCTTTTTTTTTGTTTTTAATTTTTAATATTTTTTATTACATATTTTCCTCAATTTCATTTCCAATGCTATCCCAAAAGTCCCCCATAGCGCACCCCACTTCCCTACCCACCCATTCCCATTCTTTTGGCCCTGGCATTCCCCTATATTGGGGCTTATAAAGTTTGCAAGTCCAATGGGCCTCTCTTTCCATTGATGGCCAACTAGGTCATCTTTCGATACATATGCAGCTAGAGACAAGAGCTCCGGGGTTCTGGTTAGTACATCATGTTGTTCCAACAATAGGGTTGCAGATCCCTTTAGCTCCTTGGGTACTTTCTCTAGCTTCTCCATTGGGAGCCCTGTGATACATCCAATAGCTGACTGTGAACATCCACTCCTGTGTTTGCTAGGCCCCGGCATCGTCTCACAAGAGACAGCTATATTTGGGTCCTTTCAGCAAAATCTTGCTAGTGTATGCAATGGTGTCAGCGTTTAGAAGCTGATTATGGGATGGATCCCTGGATACAGCAGTCTCTAAATGGTCCATCCTTTCATCACAGCTACGAACTTTGTCTCTGTAACTCCTTCCCTGGGTGTTTTGTTCCCAATTCTAAGAAGGTGCACAGTGTCCACACTTTGGTCTTCATTCTTCTTGAGTTTCATGCGTTTATCAAATTGTATCTTATATCTTGAGTATCCTAAGTTTTGGGCTAATATCCACTTATCAGTGAATACATATTGTGTGAGTTCTTTTGTGATTGTGTTACTTCACTCAAGATGATGCCCTCCAGGTCCATCCATTTGGCTAGGAATTTCATAAATTCATTCTTTTTAATAGCTGAGTAGTACTCCATTGTGTAAATGTACCATAATTTCTGTATCCATTCCTCTGTTGAGGGACATCTGGGTTCTTTCCAGCTTCTGGCTATTATAAATAGGGCTGCTATGAACATAGTGGAGCATGTGTCCTTTTTACCAGTTGGGACATCTTCTGGATATATGCCCAGGAGAGGTATTGCTGGATCCTCTGGTAGTACTATGTCCAATTTTCTGAGGAACCGCCAGACTGATTTCCAGAGTGGTTGTACAAGCTTGCAATCCCACCAACAATGGAGGAGTGTTCCTCTTTCTCCACATCCTCGCCAGCATCTGCTGTCACCTGAATTTTTGATCTTAGCCATTCTGACTGGTGTGAGGTGGAATCTCAGGGTTGTTTTGATTTGCATTTCCCTGATGATTAAGGATGTTGAACATTTTTTCAGGTGCTTCTCTGCCATTCAGTATTCCTCAGGTGAGAATTCTTTGTTCAGTTCTGAGCCCCATTTTTTAATGGGGTTATTTGACTTTCTGGAGTCCACCTTCTTGAGTTCTTTATATATATTGGATATTAGTCCCTTATCTGATTTAGGATAGGTGAAGATCCTTTCCCAATCTGTTGGTGGTTTTTTTGTCTTATTGATGGTGTCTTTAGCCTTGCAGAAGCTTTGTAGTTTCATGAGGTCCCACTTGTCAATTCTCGATCTTACAGCACAAGCCATTACTGTTCTATTCAGGAATTTTTCCCCTGTGCCCATATCTTCAAGGCTTTTCCCCACTTTCTCCTCTATAAGTTTCAGTGTCTCTGGTTTTATGTGAAGTTCCTTGATCCACTTAGACTTGACCTTAGTACAAGGAGATAGGAATGGATTGATTCGCATTCTTCTACATGTTAACAACCAGTTGTGCCAGCACCATTTGTTGAAAATGCTGTCTTTCTTCCACTGGATGTTTTTAGCTCCCTTGTCGAAGATCAAGTGACCGTAGGTGTGTGGGTTCATTTCTGGGTCTTCAATTCTATTCCATTGGTCTATTTGTCTGTCACTATACCAGTACCATGCAGTTTTTATCACAATTGCTCTGTAGTAGAGCTTTAGGTCCGGCATGGTGATTCCACCAGAGGTTCTTTTATCCTTGAGAAGAGTTTTTGCTATCCTAGGTTTTTTGTTATTCCAGATGAATTTGCAGATTGCACTTTCTAATTCGTTGAAGAATTGATTTGGAATTTTGATGGGGATTGCATTGAATCTGTAGATTGCTTTTGGCAAGATAGCCATTTTTACAATGTTGATCCTGCCAATCCATGAGCATGGGAGATCTTTCCATCTTCTGAGATCTTCTATAATTTCTTTCTTCAGAGACTTGAAGTTTTTATTATACAGATCTTTCACTTCCTTAGTTAGAGTCACCCCAAGATATTTAATATTATTTGTGACTATTGAGAAGGGTGTTGTTTCCCTAATTTCTTTCTCAGCCTGTTTATTCTTTGTGTAGAGAAAGGCCATTGATTTGTTTGAGTTAATTTTATATCCAGCTACTTCACCGAAGCTGTTTATCAGGCTTAGGAGTTCTCTGGTGGAATTTTTAGGGTCACTTATATATACTATCATATCATCTGCAAAGAGTGATATTTTGACTTCATCTTTTCCAATTTGTATCCCTTTGATCTCCTTTTGTTGTCGAATTGCTCTGGCTAGGACTTCAAGTACAATGTTGAATAGGTATGGAGAAAGTGGACAGCCTTGTCTAGTCCCTGATTTTAGAGGGATTGCTTCAATCTTCTCACCATTTACTTTGATGTTGGCTACTGGTTTGCTGTAGATTGTTTTTATCATGTTTAGGTATGGGCCTTGAATTCCTGATCTTTCCAAGACTTTTATCATGAATGGGTGTTGGATCTTGTCAAATGCTTTTTCCGCATCTAACGAGATGACCATGTGGTTTTTGTCTTTGAGTTTGTTTATATACTGGATTACATTAATGGATTTCCATATATTGAACCATCCCTGCATCCCTGGGATGAAACCTACTTGGTCAGGATGGATGATTGTTTTGATGTGTTCTTGGATTCGGTTAGCAAGAACTTTATTGAGGATTTTTGCATCAATATTCATAAGGGATATTGGTCTGAAGTTTTCTATCTTTGTTGGGTCTTTTTGTGGTTTAGGTATCAGAGTAATTGTGGCTTCATAGAATGAGTTGCGTAGAGTACCTTCTGTTTCTATTTTGTGGAATAGTTTGTGAAGAACTGGGATTAGATCTTCTTTGAAGGTCTGATAGAACTCTGCACTAAACCCATCTGGTCCTGGGCTTTTTTTAGTTGGGAGACTATTAATGACTGCTTCTATTTCTTTGGGGGATATAGGGCTGTTTAGATCATTAACCTGATCTTGATTCAACTTTGGTACCTGGTATCTGTCTAGGAACTTCTCCATTTCATCCAGGTTCTCCAGTTTTGTTGAGTATAGCCTTTGGTAGAAGGATCTGATGGTGTTTTGGATGTCTTCAGGATCTGTTGTTATGTCTCCTTTTTCATTTCTGATTTTGTTAATTAGGATGCTTTCCCTGTGCCCTCTAGTGAGTCTGGCTAAGGGTTTATCTATCTTGTTGATTTTCTCAAAGAACCAGCTCCTTGATTGGTTGATTCTTTGAATAGTTTTTCTTGTTTCCACTTGGTTGATTTCGCCCCTGAGTTTGATTATTTCCTGCCGTCTACTCCTCTTGGGTGAATTTGCTTCCTTTTGTTCTAGTGCTTTTAGGTACGTTGTCAAGCTGCTAATGTGTGCTCTCTCTAGTTTCCTTTTGGAGGCACTCAGAGCTATGAGTTTTCCTCTTAGAAATGCTTTCATTGTGTCCCATAAGTTTGGGTATGTTGTGGCTTCATTTTCATTGAACTCTAAAAAGTCCTTAATTTCTTTCTTTATTCCTTCCTTGACCAAGGTATCATTGAGAAGAGTCTTGTTCAGTTTCCACGTGAAGGTTGGCTTTCTATTATTTATTTTGTTATTGAAGATCAGCCTTATTCCATGGTGATCTGATAGGATGCATGGGACAATTTCAATATTTTTGTATCTGTTGAGGCCTGTTTTGTGACCAATTATGTGGTCAATTTTGGAGAAGGTACCATGAGGTGCTGAGAAGAAGGTATATCCTTTTGTTTTAGGATAGAATGTTCTGTAGATATCTGCCAGATCCATTTGATTCATAATTTCTCTTAGTTTCTCTGTGTCCCTGTTTAGTTTCTGTTTCCATGATCTGTCCATTGGTGAAAGTGGTGTGTTGAAGTCTCCCACTATTATTGTATGAGGTGCAATGTGTGCTTTGAGATTTACTAAAGTTTCTTTAATGAATGTGGCTGCCTTTGTATTTGGAGCATAGATATTCAGGATTGATAGTTCCTCTTGGAGGATTTTACCTTTGATGAGTATGAAGTGTCCCTCCCTGTCTTTTTTAATGACTTTGGGTTGGAAGTCAATCTTATCAGATATTAGAATGGCTACTCCAGCTTGTTTCTTCATACCATTTGCTTGGAAAATTGTTTTCCAGCCTTTCATTCTGAGGTAGTGTCTATCTTTTTCTCTGAGATGAGTTTCCTGTAAGCAGCAAAATGTTGGGTCTTGTTTGTGTAGCCAGTTTGTTAGTCTATGTCTTTTTATCGGGGAGTTGAGTCCATTGATATTAAGAGATATTAAGGAAAAGTAATTGTTGTTTCCTGTTATTTTTGTTGTTAAAGTTGGCATTCTGTTCTTGTGGCTGTCTTCTTTTAGGTTTGTTGAGAGATTACCTTTTTGTTGTTTCTAGGGCGTGGTTCCTGTCCTTGTATTGGTTTTGTTCTGTTATTATCCTTTGAAGGGCTGGATTCATGGAGAGATAATGTGTGAATTTGGTTTTGTCGTGGAATACTTTGGTTTCTCCATCTATGTTAATTGAGAGTTTGGCTGGGTATAGTAGCCTGGGCTGGAATTTGTGTTCTTTTAGTGTCTGTATAACATCCGTCCAGGATCTTCTGGCTTTCATAGTCTCTGGTGAAAAATCTGGTGTAATTCTGATAGGCTTGCCTTTATACGTTACTTGGCCCTTTTCTCTTACTGCTTTTAGTATTCTATCTTTATTTAGAGCATTTGTTGTTCTGATTATTATGTGTCGGGAGGTATTTCTTTTCTGGTCCAGTCTATTTGGAGTTCTGTAGGCTTCTTGTATGTTCATGGGCATCTCTTTCTTTAGATTTGGGAAGTTTTCTTCTATAATTTTGTTGAAGATGTTTGCTGGTCCTTTGAGTTGAAAATCTTCATTCTCATCCACTCCTATTATCCTTAGGTTTGGTCTTCTCATTGTGTCCTGTAATTCTTGGATGTTTTGAGTTAGGATCTTTTTGCATTTTACATTTTCCTTGATTGTTGTGCCGATGTTCTCTACGGAATCTTCTGCACCTGAGATTCTCTCTTCCATCTCTTGTATTCTGTTGCTGATGCTGGTATCTATGGTTCCAGATTTCTTTCCTAGGGTTTCTATCTCCAGTGTTGCCTCATTTTGGGTTTTCTTTATTGTGTCTACTTCCCTTTTTAGGTCTAGTATGGTTTTGTTCATTTCCATCATCTGTTTGGATGTGTTTTCCTGTTTTTCATTAAGGACTTCTACCTGTTTGATTAGGTTATCCTGTTTTTCTTTAAGGATTTGTAACTCTTTAGCAGTGTTCTCCTGCAATTCTTTAAGGGATTTTTGTGCTTCCTCTTTATTGTCTTCTACCTATTTACCAGTGTTCCTTTGTATTTCTTTAAGTGTGTTATTAAAGTCCTTCTTGAAGTCCTCTACCATCATCAGGAGATATGCTTTTAGGTCCGTGTCTAGCTTTTCCGGTGTGTTGGGGTGCCCTGGACTGGGCGAAGTGGGAGTGCTGGGTTCTGATGATGGTGAGTGGTCTTGGTTTCTGTTAGTAAGATTATTACGTTTACCTTTCACCATCTGGTAATCTCTGGGGTTAGTTGTTGTCGTTGTCACTGTTTAAAGATTGGAGCAGAAGCTGTGTTCCACTCACCAGCAGTCTCAAAGTCCTGTGGCAGGGGTCGTGGGTAGCTGGCAGTACCCCGGTGCTGGTCCAGCCGGAAGAGGCCTGTGGTCCTACTCAGGCAGGTTTTCTGCTTCCCTAACTAATGCAGTCTCAGGTCCCGCGCGCAATTGGATTGGAGCAGAAGCTGTGTTCCACTCTCCAGAAGTCTTAAGATCCTGTGGTGGGTGTTGTGGGTAGCTGGCGAGTGTCAGCCGACCCTGCGCCCTAGCTACCCCGGTGCTTTTCTGACCGGAAGAGGCTTGTGGCCCTATGTAGGCCGGATTTCTCCCTCCCCAACCAAAGCAGTCTCAGGTCCCGCGTGATTGGACTGGAGCAGAAGCTGTGTTCCACTCACCAGCAGTCTCAAAATCCTGTGGCGGGGGTCGTGGGTAGCTGGCGGGTGTCAACCAACCCTGCGCTCTAGCTACCCAGGTGCTGATCCGGCCGGATGAGGCCTGTGGCCCTACTCAGGCCGGTTTCTGCTTCCCTAACTAATGCAGTCTCAGGTCCCGCGCGCAATTGGATTGGAGCAGAAGCTGTGTTCCACTCACCAGAAGTCTTAAGATCCTGTGGCGGGTGTTGTGGGTAGCTGGCGAGTGTCAGCCGACCCTGCGCCCTAGATACCCCCTCAGCTTGCTTTCTTATAGAACCAAAGACTACCAGCCCAGGGATGGCACCACCCATAATGGGCTCTCCCCGCTTGATCACTAATTGAGAAAGTGCCTTACAGCTGGATCTCATGGAGGCATTTCCTCAACTGAACCTCCTTTCTCTATGATTACCCCAGCTTGTGTCAAGTTGACACACAGAACCAGCCAGCACAACTAGGTTCTGGACAAATTCATCACCATTTGATGAAAGACTGTGCAGAAACCTCCAGACTGGGAACAAAAATAAATAAATAAATAAATAAGGAAACATTTAATGGGACTAGAGGTCAAAATACCTGGGGCTCACACAGGCCTATGTGTAGAGTATGTTCCTACGATAAACACGGAAAGCTTCATAATTCACAGGCACACCAAAGAACCTGCCTTAATTGTAGAAAATATGCCCCAGAATGAGAACTATTCTAGACTAATTTATATATCCATGTGTATGTTTTTTTTTAAAGAAACTTGAACAAACATGGGTGGACAACATTGTTCCTAGAAGACATGGGCTAGTAAATGGAAATGACAGGATGAGGCATGGACATTAATAATAATAATAATAATAATAATGATGATGATGATGATAATTTCCCTATGAATTTTTGACCTGAGAGACCCCAGGATCCTCCCCAAAATAATACAAACTATTGTCATTGATCTTAGTTATCAGCCATAAGTAACCTCTTGCAGAAGACACCACATGCTCCAGCTATAGGATGTAGGGGAGAATCTTCTTCCCGGTTGGCTAGAGACATGATGCCAGGAAGTTCTATCAGGGCTGCTGGGTGGGAAGATATTGATGTCAACTTGCACGCTCTACCAGCCAGGCAAGATGTACCCACTGGGGCAATGATGCCATGATTGACATGGGGTAACCACGCTCTTTCTGTGTTGATTGAGACCTGCTTCCTAGGATGGAATTCATGCCCGGTGCAGTAAACCTGGTCAAAAGCAACGTCTGAGAGATCATAGGCTCTAGGACGGGAAGCTCCTATTTTTATTTTGCTAGATGGTCATGCTGTCAAACTGCCTTCTAAATATTTATGTGTACACCCATAGATTGGCTGGGGCTGCTCCCAATCTTGGTCAGAGAAACTTCGCAGTGGGAAGCAGTCTGTATAGTGTTACTTGTATGTTTGTTTTCAGAGCTGACTTTTTGATATTTGGTAACCAGTTGGTGTGCTCCTCTCTAAAGAAGACTATCTACCCCTCTCTCAGCATCCTTTAATTGCCTGTACGATTTTGTTGTTCTTGTTGTTTGGTTTTGTTTTTGAAGAGTTGAGACCTATGGTCTTTCTCCCACCCACCTTAGCTACTCACTTGAGGTGTCCTTGTTCAACCCATGTTTGAGCAGTCCTGTTGGTGAGACTTTATGAGTGTAGCTCTTGACATGCCTAGGAGACACAATCTAACAGTAACCTCCCTGGCCCTCTGACTCTGAGGATCTTTCTGTCCCCTCTTCTGCTGTGATCCCTGGGTGTTAGGTGCAAGAGGTGTGTTATATCATTTGGAACTGGACTCCATGACTAAGCACGTTGATTGGTTGCTTACCATACAGTTTTAATTGAAAGAAATATTAAAGAAGAAATGATATGAGTTTGTACAAATGAATTAAGAAAACCCAAACTGGCCTGTAGTGGTGGCACATGCTGGTAGGATTTGCTGAAGGAGGCAGAGGCAGGGGGATCACGAGTTAAAGGCCAGCCTGGGCTACACATTAAAAAAAAAAAAAAACCCAAACTGGAAATTACACTGGATGAATATCAATCAATCAATAACAGTTTTTATTCTTAGTGCATTTTCCTGTTTTCCCTTACTGTGACAAAATGCCTGTGAAAAATCAGCTAAAAGGCAGAAAGGTTTATTTTTTGTTCACAGTTGCAGAGATTTTACTTTATGGTTGCTTTGAATTACATTTTTTTATTTGTTTGTTTGGCTTATGTAACACAGCAAGACCACGAGGCTGAGGATTTCTGCTTAGTTCATGGTGGTTAGGAGGCATAGAGGAAGGGAGAGGCCAGGTGTTTCCTTGGAGGACATAAGCCCCAGCTACCAAACTTTCCATTAGGCTCCACCTTTTAAAGATTTTACCACCTTCTAGTGGTACCATAGTGGGAGTCCAAGCTTTGAGCACACAAACCTTTGGCAGACATTTCAAATCCAAATCGTAGTGTTAATTAAATATCCCTAAATAGTAATTCACTGTTCAAATGAAGATGGTAATCGTAAGGCTTGGATTTTGGATATATGAATAAATTGTTTAACAATAGCAGGAAGGCTGAGAGTTATGAGATAAAAGGGATTATGAGACCTTCACACTATGTGTGGAATCATAGAATATATCCTGAAAATAGAATATGATAAGTTACAGTATATTCTAAAGTAACCACTTCAATAAGAAAACAAAAATGTTTTCTTATTTCTACTGGACAAGACATCAGAGGACATAACAGAGAATCAACTTAAACTGTCAATTAGTAAGCAGAAGATATAAAAAGACACCGAGAAAACAAGAAAAGCGGTGCTGTGCTAACACTAACCAAACAACTCCCCAAACCAGAAAATCCCATGCAGAGCTTACGCACCTACATGAAAGCTTTAAGCTACACGAAGCAAGAGCGTACGCGACTATGAGGAGATCTAGGCAAGTTCCCGGGTACCATCAGAGCTCGGCTATTCTGTGCTCAATGATGATTGGAACAATCACAGAAAAAAAAATCTTAATGGTACAGGCATTTTAACCATACTCTCTGCCAACTGACTTATTAACACTTAATATAACAGTCTGCATAGTGACAAAGAGCCTTCATTACAATTGTACTTGGGACATTTATCATGAGCGACCACATTCTAAATTGTAAAGGGGGCCTCCCTCAGTACATTTAAATTAAACGTTTGAATTTAAAATGACCACATGTGTGCTCTGACTACAGAGGAATTAAATTAGATACTACTGACAGTAGACAGACTCTGAGAACTCGTCAAAGATTTACCAACTAGACATCTTACTTTTAAATGTGAACATACGAGTAATTCGTACACTTTCAAATAACACAATGAGAAATAGTTTTGAACTGAATGATAATAATAATGATACTAGATCTAGAGCTTATAAGAGTGTGCACTAATGCATTGCTAGGGGAAAGTTGCAGCACTATCGTCTGTGTTAGGCAAGGAGGAAGTTCTTTAATCTCAGAGCTCCTCTTCAGAAATTAGAAATGGAAGAGGCAATAAAATAAAAACAACTAAAAAAAAAGGAAATATAAAATCAGAAAACACAATCCATATCAGAATCCCAGTGATTTTTTTTTTAATAGATAAAAATTAACGAAGTAGGTGTTTTATTTACATGGAAATTCAATAAACTTAAAAGAATCCAGATAATTTTGAAATGGAGCAAAGCTGCCGGACCAGGGGCAGCTCCAGACTCTGGATTTCAAGACGAATTAAAAAGCTGAGTACATCAAGACAACTCACAGATAGACAACTGATTTTTCTGACAAAGATTCCAAAGTAGCTTTAGTGGAGAAATTTACATTTTTCCATAATGTACTGAAACAACTGGACAGCCACATGATGTAGAAACACTGAATCTCAGACATGTCTTAAGAGCAGGAAAAAGGCATCTGTGAGCTGATGGTAGGCTGACATGACTGGAGCCGTTATTCCACCTGAGGTCATTCATTTGAGACTGAAAAGCTGGCAGAAGATGCTCTTAAACACACTGTTCCCACCTTCAGCCCCACCGCCCCAGCCCAAAAAAGGCAGATCGGGAAGGCCTGGGTTAGTGAGCAGGGCAGCAATGAGCTGGCTTGTGAGCTTGGGGCCTTGGGAATGCCAATGAGCCCCTGGCATCCCTTGATGCAGCTAACCTTATTTACTCTTGATCCCTGACGTGAGTGACCACTTCTCAGCCCCACATCTTTGTACCAGAAGAACATCCACAGTGCGGAGAAGGGGAGCAGGATTCGATGAGCCCCTGAGCTGCCGTAGCACCCCCAGAAGTGATTGCTAAAGGAGTCTACGCTGCATTGGAGACCACACAGGGCTCAGTAAATAGGGAAGAGCAAGCAAATATACTCATCTTTAAGAGACTTCCTGTGAGGGCCTGGTGAAGTGGCTCAACAGGTGAGAATGCTTCCTCTGCAACCCTCAAGTCCTGGGTCCCCCAGCACCCATACAGAAGCCACATGACTGTGCATGCACATAACTCTAGCCCTGGGGTGGGAGAGTATCAGGCCAATCCCAAGAGCTTGCTGCACAACTCAGCAGGCAGTCTAGCAGAAACAGCAAGCTCGAAACACGCTTTGTCCTGTCCTTGCCTCCACATATGCAAAGACCAGAGTACCATTAACACATTCATGTGTGTGTGTGTGTGTGTGTGTGTGTGTGCACGCGCGCGTGCGTGTGTGACAGAGAGAGAGAGAGAGAGAGAGAGAGAGAGAGAGAGAGGAGGGAAGGAGAGAGAGGAGGGAGGGGAGAGAGAGGGAGAGAGAGAAAGAGGAGGGAGGAAGAGTGGGAGAGAGAAGGAGAGAGGGAGAGAGGAAGGAAGAGACGGAGCACTCAAGGTAGGGGAAGAGGGAGAGAGGGAGGATGGGAGGAGAGGGGGGTGAGAGGGACTGAGAGAATTACACCCAGGGCGGGAAGAACTGGGGTGCAAGCGCTGTACCACTAAGCTCCATCCCAAGCCCTCCATGTATGAGTTTTTAAATCTTATAAAAAGAAATGAAGGTAGGCTGGATATTTCCCCGTGCACACGAATATTTGGCTTTCCGGGATCTCACATTCTACAACACGAGAAGGTTGGCCTTAATACATTGTAAAGCCTTTTCACTTGGCTGACACTTGTGAGACTACACGCATAGACGTAGAGACCCTTGCTACTCTTCTACGTAGTCTTAAAAGTAAAGATAAGTCATACAGAGGGGTTTTAGTTTCTCAAAAAGCGTTCTCTTCCCTCCGATTGTCAGCTGAGCTGGGCACTCTGCCCTAGATCTTCTTCTTTGAAGCCGCATCCCTTATTAGTTCTGATGAGATTAATCCTGAAGTTGAGGATTGCCGGGCCTTCATGTTTATTTATAAGCTCTTTATTGTAGCACATAACTTGTTCTTGCCCAGAACCTGATGCAGACTTTCCTGTGCCATGCTGCCCATAAATTATCCAAATGCTTGGTTTCCAGATTGAGGGTTTTTCCCCCCCCTTCGTTCCCCCCATTAAATCCTCATATTAATCAAAACAACATTTTCCTTCACTGAGGATGTTGACGAATGGGAAGTAAATTATCTGTCAATTGCATAGTCACCAAAGTATGTAAGATTATTCCAGGCTTCTTAAAAAGTAGCTGTCCCACACTGCTCACTAGAAATACCAGGAGTCGGATTTCTCCTGAGTTACAGCAACAGATGTGCTGGGCTCCTGGCAGGATTGGCGTTTGAACGATGGCACTGGTGCACATGCGTCTGATTTTGTGAATTGCTGTTATTATTTATGGTTTGCTGAGCAGCAGTGATGCATAGCTCACTCACCGTGGCAAGGCTGGGCCCAAGCTGTACTTCCCCCCTACAGATACAGAGTCCACAAAGATGCTGGTTCACAAACTCAAGCCTGTTCCAGACACACTGCAAAAGGGCGATCTGAAGAGCCACAGGGTAAGAAGCAATGTGGTTCTATTGCTTTTACGATTCACGACCTTCTTTTGGGGTTGGGCGCCCATTGGTATTACTTGTCCAACGCCGATACCCTAGCAACTATGCGAGATACCACACATTAACGTGGGAGGGACTTCGTTCGGCCTTGTGATTGTGAACTTACGTGTTTGAGTCACATGGGCCTGCATTAATTATGCTTCTGCCCCACTCCTAAGTATTGTCTTCAGAAAACTACTTGGTCTAATAATTTTAGCATGAATTATTAGAAGATAACATCCATCAGCTGCAGTTTCCTTTAGCCCATTCTACAGATGTTGCCTGAGGTTTCCCGGCCGCTGCATCAGAAGCTAGCACCCACTGTTTAATTAGTCCCAGGCAGGGGGTTTGCTCACTTGCTGCATCTCTGGTGTTGAATGAACACAGAGCCTTGTAAGTTGCTTTGTGTCGTTCTCCTGTCTGGGGTTCCATGGTGCTCACCCCTTTCTGGGCTCAAAGTGTAGTGAGCTAAAGATTGAATGTTAATAAACTATATGCAATAAACTCTAATAGTGGCTCTCTCACTTTCAAGCATTTTAAAGTGTGCTTAAGAGGATGATAGAAGATAAAACATAACCTACCCTTACGTGTGTTAGCGGCAGGAGAAAGATCCGCATGCGTAAAGCAGAAAGAGAGTCAGTCACATGTCGATATCTTCCATTTTCCTTTCCGAGGTCGTTTATAAGAATCACGGTTTGTTTTTATGGAAACCTCGGGGTGTTGCAGCGTGTGCCTGTAATTCTGCACACTGAAGCTGAGGAAGGAGGATCACAAATTCGAGGCCAGCCTGGGCTGCACATAGCAAGACCCTATGTCCAGAAGAAGAGGAAAGGGAATGGGGAGAGGGAAGAGAAGAGGGGGGGAAAGGAAATGAGGCAGGGAGAAGGAAGAAAAACACACGTATTTTACCAAATAGTTTCTATCGCAGCTGGTCAGCTATTCAGAAAACAATAGTCGGTGGTATCAAGAAGCACCTCCTGGTAAAATATCCTCAACCTCCTCAAGGTGACCAGAGGCTTCCCTTTTCAGTTTACGGGGGCCTCTCTGATCGCTGCATCGCCATCTCCATCATCTCCATCACCACCACCATTATCATCACCATCATCATCATCACCTCCATCACCACCACCATCATCACCATCATCTCAATCATCACCATCATGAGCATGACTATTATTATCAATTCTCCATCCTATTCTACATATCGTTTTGAGTTTTTTACACATATCAACTCATTCAGTCTTTCACCAACTCTTTGAGAAAAGCACCATAGTTCCTCCTATTATTAATGGTAAGAAAAGGTGAGATGCGGTCACCTCTCTGTCAGTATCTCAATGAAATTAGCTCTAGGACTCCGTGAATACCCAAGTCCATATATTCTCAAGTCCCTTATATAGTCTGACACAGCATTTACCCTTAACCTCCATGCCCCCATATCTTTTACAGCGCCTCTAAAGTGACTGATAATGTAGTATAATACAGTTCTATGTAGGTAGCTGTGATACTGCATTCCTTTAAGGATAACGACAAGAAGAAAACATCTGAACAGACTTAGTAGAGATGCAATTTAAAAAAATGTTTTCAGTCTGTCTGTGCTTAGTTGAATCTGTGATCATGGAACGTGAATATGGGGAGGTTGAACGTACTGTTCCAGAGCACAGACGCCTGGGGTATAGTGTGGGATCAAGGCTTGGAGCAGGAGATTATGGTGCGACAAAGAGAGACTGGTTCTAATTCATGGTAGTCACAGGTTAGGAGATGTCATTATCAAACTCCAAGGCTTTTATGAAGTGAGCTCTCTGGGTAGGGCTTCTTTAAGTCTCCTGAGGCAGAAGACATCATGTTCCTGCTTTTTAAAATCAAGCTCAAGTAAGCAACTTTCCTGGGACAAGTCTTTACGTAAAGAACAGTCTGATCCCCAGTACAGGAGAACCAAGAAGAGAGGCTCTCTGGCTTCCTGGACAGCCTGGGACACCCCCTCCCAGTTATTGTTAAACAAGAGAAAAACTGGTGGGTGAGGGGGTAAGTGGTAGGAAGTCTACCATCGGGAAGTTTTCTGTGTACCCCAATCCTCCGGGCACAGCACCCCAGTTTCTACTGTCCCGTGAGCCATGTGACACTTTTAGCTTGTGTATGACATTTTAAGATGTTGAAGAATGAAATGGTGGCAAGAAGCTGGCTTCTGAGTTTGCTGAGGGTTTGGGTCTGTGGGGGCAGTCACTGAAGCACAAACATCGGCACTGTCAATCAGATGGGCTCCAAATGTTACTGCTTCTGTCCCACGAGAATGCTAAGTTACACGGAGACATCGAATAAAGGATATCAGTGCTGGGCGGGGCTGGCTGGCACATGCCTTTAATCCCAGCACTCAAGAGGCAGAAGGTAGGTGGAACTCTGTGGGTTCGAGTCCAGGGCATCTAGGGCTATGTAGAGAATCCCTGTCTCGAAAAAAGAGAATGAGAATGAGAGAGGAGGGAAAGGGAAGGAAGAGAGGGAGAGAGGGAGAGAAGGAGGGAGGGAAGGAGGAAAAAATTGTTCAGTAACAAAATTTTTGGCCCATAGGTGTAGCTGGCCTCTGCAGGATATATTTTCCTCTACAAGGGGCCCACACCCTAACATCTCAATGCCTTAACAGCAGTCACTCCCTGTGTCATGAGGAGCATACAGGGGAAGAAGAGCAATTGTCAGTGAGGATGCTACAGCCAGTGCAATGGTGGCCGTGGAGAGAGCCCAGCTCATTGTGTGGTGGGCATGTCATATTGCCCATATATATAGCAAGTCTTGTCACCTGCCTCGTGGTTTTAACAATCTCTAGAAGCTTCTCAACTTTTATGATGCTGTGACCTTTTACCACAGTTCCTCATGGTGTGCTGACCCCAAACATAAAATTATTTCATTGCTCTTTCATAACTGTAATTTTGCTACAGTTATGAACTGTAATGTAAATATCTGTGTTCTTCGGTGATCCTAGATGACCCCTGTGAAAGGGTCATTCAGTCCCTAAAGGGTCACAGCCCACAGGTTGCACAGGCAGTGGTTTGCTCTAGACACTGGTTTGGGGGTATTTGCCTGGTGTTGACTTATACATGGCACATAAGATGCTAACATGCAAATATAAAGCTTACAAAGAACTTTTTATGTATAAAAATTGTAAATGTCAGGTATGAAAAATTCAAGCTACAATTACTGCAAGACGCCATTTTGTATACCTCAAATTAGCAACACGGTTTTTTAATTTTTAATAATAGAATGCTCGTTTCTAACAAGAATGTTTCTAAAGGAACCTATCCTGGTGATGACATAACGATGACGATGTCAGCTGTCAGAACTCTGGGACCTGGCCATTGCTAAAAAAAAGAAAAACCAAAAAACCAAAAAAAAGTTATTGAATGAATGGATAAGAAATCCAGGAAACTTTTCTGTCTTCCTTCTTGCAGTGACCTGGCCCACGCATGCTTATGGCTTGTGATAGATTTCCCCTGCAGGACAGCAAAGGCACAGTCAAGCCTCCACCAGGCAACTATTGTCAAAAGTCCCGTCTACTCCAGAACAGTTTATCATTCTGACAAGAGTCCAGGTAGGTGTGTCTTCTGCCATGTAGAGAAATCCTCCTGGCCTAGGCACAAAATGTGGCATTTATTTATTTATATATTTTTACTTTTTTTGCAAAGAATTCAAAGTTCAAGTTCAAGATGTAATTTATATTTCTGTTTGTCAAAAGAACATTCCACAGGGTAGACCAGTGTTCCCAAAATGCCTAACTAGAAGTGTGACAGAAAATCAGCTGAACCATAGAAGTAAGAGCAAGTGATTATGGGTCCCCCCTGACAGAGTTGTTACATTGACTCCCCGAGAAGCCCCCTCAGAAGAGATTCTGTGGCAAAAAGAGATGAACGAGAAAAAAGACAGACATAGGAAGCTTGAGATTCTAGGACATTTGGTTCCAACTTGCTCTTCCTGCAGAGGAGATAAGGCTAATTTAAAGGAAGAGGGTGGATAGGTAGGGAAGCACACTCAGAAAGACAAAGGGGAGCGGGTGGGATGGGGGTTTGCAGAGGGGAAACTGGGAAAAGGGACAGCATTTGAAATGTAAATAAATAAAAAGAACCATTTTTTTAAAAGACTAATATAAAAATGACCGAAGTCAAATGATCAGAACGGGAACTGAGAAATTCTTGTTCCTGTCCTGATTTGTTCAGGTTTTGTTGTTTGCTTGTTTGTCGTTTTTTTTTTTTTTTTTTGGTTGGTTTATTTTATTTTATTTTATTTTATTTTACTTATCAGTATGGGCCACGCCTCTCTGTTACTGTCCATGACCACTGCTTCTGCTTGGTGGCTGGGAACCAAGTTCGGGGCCACCTAGCGGCTAAAGCTTCTGGAGAGAACTCTCTTCCCCAAGTGTTACAGCTGTTATATGACAGATGCTCTCAGACAGCGGTCATGTGTTCCAGGGCAGGAACCTAGTCGGGAATAGACGAAAGGCCTATCATGCTCAGGAATGAGGCTACCAGGGTTTCCGAATCCACTCCACCTTACCACATTTTCTGTCTGATGGCATGGTCCCCACAGGGTCACAGAATATTGCATAAAACATAATTTCTAAAGGAATTTTCCAGGCAAAGAGGCTAGAGGGGGCTGTATGGTGAGATGATGTTTGGAACGATACATGCACTATCACATGCATGCTAGCTCTCCCTCATGCCACGCCCCCTAGGGGATTCGGAGTGCAGAACCTTAGGTAACTTTTTGCAGAGCCTGTATCCATCACAGCAATTTTAAGGTTGCTACACCGTGACTCACACCGGTCTCTCTCTATCTGGAACCAGCCTCACACGGGTGGCACGGAGGATGGCAAGACCCAAGAGGGGACCTCAGAAATAAATAACTACTACTCCCTAGCACCTCCATGCTCTCCCATAGCCAGTCTGGGGTGCTAAGAGGGACCCTGCGACATCCCCTTCTGTCCCAGAATAAGTCTTTGACTGTGGTTCATCTCTAATAACATCCTGTGTCTCCCACTGTCCTACCGGATGGCAGGCCTGTTCCCACCCAGCAAGGTGGCCGTTAGGAACTCACATTGATTTGTTTATAATGTTTTTTTTTGTTGTTGTTTTTGTTTGTTTGTCTTACAAATAATCAGAACAAGAGTTTGCGTTTTCCACTGTGCAGCTTTGGCTGTGGTGTTACATAAAACATGCTTGGTGAAAGAATTTGTCATCCAGTGTATTGGCATCAACTATCTTGAGAAAGAATCAGAAACTGCCCACAATGATGTCTTCCAATAGCGGAGGTCCAAGGGCACTAGCTAAAGTAGTGGCCTCTCTTAGTGCCTGTCCCTCATGTTTTCGCTAAGATTCCAGGAAGTGTTTTCCTGCCCCTCGTTTTCTTAAGAAGTGTGGGATCAAGTAAGGTTCATGCATTCTAAAAACTGTTGCTGGCGTAGATTCATTGCCCACAGTGGCAGTTTCATAAAATCGTTTTTATCTGAGCTACCACGTACTTCTTGGTATGACCACTGCACTCTGCCCATCCCCCTCATAAGTGCCAGTTTGTTTCCCAGTCAGTCTTATGTCTCCCTGTTGTCACAGGCATAAAAATGATTTCATGTACCTATCTAAAATCCGGAGTTAACCAATGAGAGAAAGCAAAAAAATGTTATATTTCCTGAGTCTCACTTTGCTTAATGCGATAACTCCTAACTGTATTCGTTTTCCTGCAAATGACATAATTTCAACCTTCTCAACATGAGTCTCTGCATGAGACTTCACAGATGTGTGCAAACCACATTTTCTTTTTCCACCCATCCATTGATGACAGAGATCTAGGCTGGCTCCGTAGCTTGGCAATAGTGCCACAGCGAACACGGATATGCCGCGGTGATTTAGAGTCCTTCCGGTTTACACAGATGGGTCATGAAGCAGATTTGTGGGAGGACTTATATGCTGATTTCCATGGTGGCTGAACTAATCTTAGCACATAAGGGCCCCCTCCTTTTCCTCACTCACTTGTGGGGATCTCCTCCCCATGAACACATGCTTCTTGCTTGGAAATTCCCTGTGTCATCATCTCAGAGGCTGTTGCAGCCTCTCCCACTCCTCCTCTGTGTGACTCATCTGGGGCAGGCCTGCAAGGGCTACCTATTCACAACCAACTGCAGAGTTTGAACCCAAGAGTAATTGGTGGCAGGTGCAAAGGGATTAGCGCTAGAAGGAGGGTGGAGTTTGTGTCCCACACGCATTATCCCAAACTGGTGGCTTCTTGCACATATTTTATGCATGCATGCACTTGTGACAAATAATTCACATGCATGAATATGTGATTAGCTCACCCCTGGACAGAGCTTGGGGCAGAGGAGCTGAAAACACGGACCTTCTGGTATGTTCTCTCCCTTCTAACCAAAGGGCACAGCTTCTCTTCCCCCAAAGGTCACGCGAGGTGCCCAAAAGATATTTTCTTAATAGAATATATATATATATATATATATATATATATATATATATATATATATATATATATATATTGGAGTTGAGTGTCTAAAGTCATGAGAGAGACTGCTCCCATCCCTACTTTGGAAGACCCAGGCAGAATCTGGGGGTAGGGCTGGGGAATTCTCTAAACACCAGAGAAACTAGGAAAAGGAATAGCTTAGGATTTGAAAGGAAGCAGACGTGAGTGACCGTGACATCAGACAGATCAGGGGAGGGGGTTAAAGGGCTATGAATATTTACATTATAAAAAAACTTTCTTTCTCTCTCACTTACCCTTAAACACTCCATATGGCCACCCACTGCTGTCCTGTTCCCCCACACCCCTGTCCTGTCCCTCCACACCCACCCTAAGAGAAAGGTCAGATGTCTTTTCTTGAGAGCTTTAAGAACCTGGTGGGGGATTTCTTACATATCTGAAAAGGACCAGTGCCTCCTCTCAGGAACATGAAATCAGAATTTGAGCCCCAAGTTTGGCTTCAGAGTTGGGCAGGGAAGAATGAAGCACAAGAAGGGAGGGGTTTCTGTCCCCAGCACTTTGGGTGTTGTCACAGACACAATGAGGCAGGCCGCATTGAAGTCTAGCCTTCCTGTGAGTAGATGGTTTTGTGAAACCAGATGTTGAAAAGCCAAGGGCTAAGAGTCGGGAATACTGAGTTATGTTGCTGCAGAACGCTCCAACATCCTGACACTCTGTTGCCTTCACTGTGTGCTACTTGCATCTGGATGTGCACTTCAGGGTTCCACAGGGGAACCGTGAAAAGTTCCACATAGGGCTCCTGGTAACTTCGGTGTGTCCCCACTTTGGCAGCGATGGCTGGCTACCATTCTTAGTCATGGTTTTGTATTTCTCAGGAAATCATATAACATATTCTCCAAGGTGCATCACCTCTCATAATGAAAGAGGAGAAATCCAGATAGAAGAAAGTAAAGCTTCCAGAGCTGGTCAGAGCAGAAAGCATAGCCTTGGGGGCATCACAAAGGACACTGGGGGTGTGTGTTTTATAAAACCGAGGGTGCGTTTTATGAAGAGTGGCACGGTGTGGTAGGAGGGGATACCTCAGAGGGCCCATGCTGAGACATCCCTACCTACTGAGGTACCAACTATAGGATGGATCTAGTATAAAACAGAGTTTATTTGGAGGCCTGGGAAGGGGAGTTGAGAAGGGAGTAGAGGCAGAGAAAGACAGGGGACAGAAGACAGAAAGAGAAAGAGAAGAGAAGAGACCAGCCAGAAGCACGTGGAAAAAGAAGGAGAGGGGGAAAGAGAGAGAGGGAGAAATGGGAAGGGGGAGAGGCCAAACACTCCCTTTTATAGCAAGCCAGGCCTATCTGGCTGTTGCTAGGTAACTGTTGGGCGGAGCCTAGAAGGAAAGCCAAAAGATAGAAACAACAGGTGAGGCTAGGCTCAGTCCACAGACAGAAGATTCTGGGGCCAAGCCAGACAAGCTTCAAGCAAAGTACCACTTCCCCAACTCTTTATCATCTATTTTCTCAAGAGGCGCCTATTAAATTTTTTTTTTTTGTAAGCAATACATACCCACTGAAAAGAAAATTAGTATAGAAGGAGAAATTAAGAAACTCCTGTAAGCTGGGCAGTGGTGGTGCATGCCTTTAATCCCAGAACTTGGGAGGCAGAAGCAGGCGGATTTCTGAGTTCAAGGCCAGCCTGGTCTATGGAGTAAGTTCCAGGACAGCCATGGCTACACAGAGAAACCCTGTCTCAAAAAAAAACCAAAAAACAAAACAACAACAATAAAAAACAAAGAAAGAAAGAAAGAAAGAAAGAAAGAAAGAAAGAAAGAAAGAAAGAAAGAGAAAGAGAAAAAAAGAAAAAGAAAAAGAAAAAGAAAGAAAAAGAAAAAGAAAAAGAAAAAGAAAAAGAAAAAGAAAAAGAAACTCCTGTACATTGTGGTGCACCCACTAGAAGTCCCAAATCCTACCCAGAGCTCTGGTCCTGACCTCTGCCACGTGACTTTTCAGCTCCTCTGCCACGTGACTTTGCAGCTAGAAACAATCTGGTCATGTGGGCAGCAGAGCCAACCGAACCGTGGGCCAACTCCAAATGAATGTGTCAAGGATGGCCTGGGATGACTGTTACAAAGTATAATGTGGCATGGAGGTAACCCATGCAAACTATCCCATCTGGAGTAAAGCCGGGCTATTGGGGGAAGAAGAGACCACTGAGGACCTGGGGAAGGGTTAGAAACAGAAAGAGTCATGAGAGTCATGAGGACAGATTGGGGTGGGGGTGGGGCACCTAAACACAGAGAAGGAGATAGACCAGGGGAACAGAGAGAATGCTAGGGTGACAAGTGATGGTGGCTGGTGATGACTAAGCAATTGCTAGGTCTCTGAGAACAGGTCAACAGAATTGCCCATACACTAACAGCAACACCCACTCCTTTGCAGTCTCCCATCTCTGCAAGAAAAACTTGGACTGGCTAGCCCACTGGCCAAAGAACTATGAAATACATAAAGAAAACCCGAGTCTAACTTATAGTTTGAAGGTAAGCTTTGTTGAGCTAACCAGACATAGATTGGCTGACTCACAGGCACATGTGCCGTTTTGTAATGTGGTATAATGGGGCGGGAGGGAGCACCTCGGCCGGCCCATCGGGCTAGGATAAAGGAAGTATATGGGGGAAGGCAAGGGGATCTGGAAAAGTGATACAGAGAAGGGAGTGGGAGGAGACAGAGAAGAACAAAGGGAGAAAGAGAGGGGGAGGGGGAGAAGGAGGGAGGGGGGAGGGGGGAGGGGAGAGGGGAGAGCTGGGATAGCCAAGCAGTCCCTCTTAGATGCCAGGTAAGCTCCCACCTGGTAGCAGGTGATGACTCAAGCTGTTGCTAGGTCTCTGTTGCTAGGTTCCTGGAAGGAACCTAGTGGAATTGTCTTTAAGCCAATATACAGGGCTATAGAGGAGTACTTTGTTGTTATGCAGTATTGCTGTAGGAAAAAAAGCTAACTGCCATGAACACAGATGAGCAGCACACAAAAGCAAGACGATTGCTATTAGTTTGTGCTTTTTGAAATTGTGTGCATGTCCTCTGTATACACCAGTCTTTGTAGAGCACTTGGTCAGAGCACTTTGAAAATTTGTAGGGTTTCTTCTACTTACAGGGGGGACTTTTTTCCAAATAAAAATGTAGGTGTACCTTATAACATATTTTAATATATTTAATGATGATAATTTTTTTGTTTGTTTGTTTTTTTGTTTTTTTGAGACAGGGTTCCTCTGTATAACCCTGGCTGTCCTGGAACTCACTTTGTAGACCAGGCTGGCCTAGAACTCAGAAATCTGCCTGCCTGGTTTGTAGTATTGATGTAGGGAATCAAACTCCAGGGCTTTTCCAATGCTGAGCAAGCTCCCTACCCCAGCTTCAGTCCTAAAACCATTTAAGATTATTTTTAACTGATACATGATATATATACATTATATATAGTATATTCATATATATGATGTAATGTACTGTTTATATAGATAAATATATACATTGGGTAACACTGTAACAAAGTCAAGCAGATTCTTCTCCTTGATTATTTATCATTTATAGTGTAAAATTTAAATCTTTTATTTTACCTTATAGACACGTAGAGTACATTTTTATCATCTGTAACCACTCCACTATTCAAGAGCACCGCACAGGTGTCTGTTAACACTTCCCTATTCCTCACCACCACCACTGGTCTCCACAGCTTCTGGCAACTATAATTCTGCTCTCGACTTCTGAGGTAAAGCTTTTAGATACCGTGGAAGAGGAAGATCATCTGACACTCATCTTCCTGAGCCTGGCTTATTTCACAGCATCTCCCATTCTGTTCACATTGTTGTAAATGGCAGGCTTTAGTTATTGTATGACTGAATAATTCTCTGTATACACATCACATTTTCTTTGTCAGTTAAAGGCGCTTAGATTTCTTGGCCATTGTGGATAGGGTTTCAGTGAATGAGGAAGTACTAACAATTCTGACGTCACTTCCTTTGGGTACATACTCAGTTGTCGCTAGATTGTGGGGCAATTCTATTTTTAATTTTTTTAAAGTGTTATCCATCCTCTTTTGTATATGGTTGTACTAGTGCAAGTTTTTTGTTTGTTTGTTTGTTTTTGTTTTTTAAATTTCACTTGTCAACTTGGAGAAGAGCTGAATAGAATTTCTTTGGAAACAATACAAAGAATGTAGATCGAAACAGAAGTCTAATCCAGCCCCTCTGTCTAAGTTATTTTACTGCTGTGAGCAGTCACCATGACCAAAGCAACTCTTAGAAGAACAACATTTACAGGTTCAGAGGTTCAGTCTATTATCATTATGGCAGGAGGAGAGTTCTACATCATCTGAAGGCCATTAGGAGAAGATGGCTCCCATGTGGTTAGGCAGAGGGTCTCATTGCCCACCCCTACAGTGACACATTTCCTTCAACAAGGTCACAACTCCTAATAGTGCCACTCTCTGGGCCAATCATATTCAAACCACCACGCCTTCCTCCCCATTCCCCTCTTTCCAGAGACAACCATGAAAAGTTAGATTTGTCTTCTTCCTGATCTTTTGCTGTGCATTAGGAAACACACATAGAGTTCTCAAATTTACTGTTGGAACTTTTGCCAACTCTCAACTTCTCACCAACCAACTTCTTTTACATATAGTGCTACATCAGCCATGTAAATTTACCTCACTATATTGAAATGCTGGAAAAAAACACCCCACAATATGGGCATATTGGTGCTTAGAATATTCCAGAATTCCATCATCAGTGAACATTTGAGTTGTATCCAAGTGTTTGGGGTTGTTTAATGCACATAATTCTTCATGCCTCTTTGATTATAAATGAATGTGCTCCAGGATCAGTACTTTGAAGAGAAACTAATGATTGTTATCAATTGCAATCAAAGTGCTCTCCGGAAAGCCAAGCTGCCTTCCACCAGGGGCACATCAGCGGGCCCATCCGCAGCAATGCTGACCTGTGGCCTCTGATTGCTTGCACTTATTTTGTAATTTGTCTCAGAACGTTGGTTACTAATCTTTAAAGCATCCTTTCTTGTCTCATCCTATTACTGAAGAGAGCACTCGCCCTCTCCACAGTAGGAGCCTTGCTCATGCTTTCCTTATGACTGTCAACATTATTCAGGGAATCTTTCACATCCGTCTGCCCAGCCTGGTGTCTCTGCCTGTCCCCTGAGCTTGGTTCTTGCCCTCCCTAGACTTCCTCCAACCTTCTGACTTCTCAGAACCGTGATCCTCAGCTGTCTTTCCATGCCAATTGCAGATCTCCCCTTCATGACTTTTACCAACCATTCTTTGAACTTCCGTAAACGTCCTTTGCTTTGTTGTTTTAGAATTGCTAGCCTCATAATAATAATGCTCAAAAATCTATTTATTAATCCTTGGCTTTGTATGAGCCATTGTGCTAAGTGCTTTTGTAGATATCATGTCACCTATAACCTCTACACTATCAACATTTGGATTAAAAAAAATCTAAATATTGGAGAACTAAAACTATCTGCTCAAGGCCACCCATGAGTGGCAGGCTAGAGACTCCAAGCCACATTCCTCTGCTGCAGGTCCCATGCCTCCCACCACTCCACCCTGTGTCCTTCTCTCTTCTGTGAGTGCTGTGTTCTGAGTACTATTCCACCTCAAAATCCATTTATCGACATTGATTTTCTATTCAACAGAATTGAGACGTGTGCCTCTTGGAAGGTGACATATCCTACCCTCACTAGTAGAATTATTGTCTTAAAAGAAATTTGTAGGACCTCATTGGCACCTCACACCACAAATGAAGATACAATCTATGAGAATTCTGCCCTCACTGGACACCAACTTGGTCAATCTCTTTGTCTTAGATTTCCCAGCCCCTAGAACTGTATGAATAAATGTCTGTGGTTCATAAGCAACCCAGTACTTGGTATTTTGTAAGAGCATCCTTTTAATACCCAGGCCATGAGACTGGAGGTTCTTGAAACAGAGTTTTGCCCTTTTGGGCGTCTTCCATACAACATAACAGAATGCCGTTAGGTGATCAGTTACCATGGTGATTGTTGACTGGTGTCCTTTCCAGGATCATATTCTGGGTGTGAATTATTAATCATTGATGGTGCCATCTAAATGACCAGGAAAGATCCATCTAACATTTTATGAAATGAAAGCCATGTCCACCCCTGCCCTTGATGCATCTGTCTTATGCAAGCGCAATTTGGGATAAACAGGAAATGCAGAGCACAAGTCCTGGGCATAAGGAAATTTCATCCCCTACCTGAAGGGTACAAGATAATTGAAATACTAACTGGTCATCAATCAAAGTGTCCCCCAAACACCTACCTAGAAAACAAAGACGTGAATCAGGCTGAGAGTAATGGCATACAACATATGCATTGTTAGGGAAAGAAAGTTTGCAGAAAGGTGAGGCCTCAGGAAGTAGCCTTGGCGGGAGGGGTGAAATAAGGACAAGCAAGGAAGGTCCTGCCAAGCAGCTTGAATGAAGTCTTGGGGCAGATTCGCAGCTCCTACAGCTTTCCCATGCTCAAGGTTCCCAGCATTCCTTCCCTGTCAAATGGGGCTAATCATACGGCAGCACATCACTCAGACTCACTAACATAATGTGGTCTAATTAGGCAGTTCCTGCAAACACTTTGAACTCCATCACAGAAGGGAAGTGACTGAGCGAAGAAGTTATTATTAGTGGGAATGTGGGACTAGCCCTGTCTTAAACACTGAAGCAACTCTCTCATAACTAAGCTCAGCCCTGTGAAACAGTCACCGGCAGATCTCTGTACAGGAAGTGTGCTCTCTTTCTGAGTTGCAAGGACATTGGACCAGAGAGGAAAACTCTGCCTTCGATATGGGAAGAGTCGAAGATGATCAGGTCCCACTGGTATCCGAGTAGGTGAAAGGTTTCATTACAGGAAACAAAACAAATAAAGCCAGGTGATATGGGTGCCTAGGAACCAGTGAGTCTATTACAAGCCTGAAATATAGCCAGGTTGGCCCTGAGCTAAAATGACCAAATCTCACACTACTGCCTATTAGAACATGTTTGCACAAAACTGTTAAGCAATGCGGGTTGTTTGGGTCCAAAAACACAGTCCACACAGTAAGCACATTGTTCCCGGAATGATACTGAGGCTTGTCTCCTGGAGCTGGACCACTTTCCCCAGAAAACAAATCTTTCGAAGTAACAAATTGCCAGCACGCTGTATGATGGGTTTCTGTGCTATCTGCCTCCTGTGGGGCAGGGTGGGACTGTGCCTCACACTGCCAAGAACACAGGACCGGGGTCAATCTGTCAATGTTGTCACGGAGAGGGCGGAGTTTAGATTAAGCCAGGGAAGGATTCTGTAACACTGAGAGGGAACAAGGAGTGACACAGGATTCATATGGGTGCTCCAAATCCTCCAGTGCTGGAGCGGGTCAAATACCAGCCTGAAGACTAGAGGAACTACCAAAGCAGAGTCGGCAGGAAGTCAGTGGAGGGGTGGCAGTGAGTGTCCTGAGATCAGGACACCTTCTAACCTAACATGGGGGCTGATGAACAGAGATTGAACCTGAACCCCGGAATGGGGTTCCAACCACAAGCGTTTGACACAGCGTGGGTACTGAAGCCAGGCCTGTACTCACCTGCTTCAACATTTCCTGACTAAGGATGAGCAGAGTTAGGCTTGGACATCTCCTATTTACTTTTAAAATATCTTTTAAAAAAATCAAGCCTGAATCAATTTGACAGGAAATATAACATGCCCTGCTCCAAATTGCTTACTATTTTTTTTTCCTCCAGAATTCCATTAATCCTGGGTTTATGATTGGCTAAGATACTCTAGGTATGTAACTAGCAAAGATTTTTTTCTAAGATTATAATTTAATTATAACCTTTCTTCTCCCTGCCTTCCCTTCTCTCTAGAGGTCCCACTCTCCTTCACATTCATGGCCTTTTTTGTTTTTTGGTTTTTTTTACAAATTGTTATTACATGCATATAGTTATATGAGCACATATGTACATTGCGCAATATAACCTGTTCAGTCCATATAAAACTGCCTGTGTCCTGCACGGATGTTTTCAGGGCTGAATGTCTGGCACAAGGTGACCAACCGACGTGCTCATTCTTAGGGGAGGCCACGCCTCTCATTTTCAGATTTTCTTAGTCCAGTGTAGATTAAAAAAAAATCAGTAACAAGAGCAAAACATTAACAAAAGCCACCGCTGAAATGGACTTGCTGGTCATTGTTCTATTTTAATTCGATCGTCTCACTTAGAGAGCTTCTATGTCTGGGCATTCAACTTTTTTGGTATACTCTTGGGCAGAGATTTACTTATTTTTCATCTTATGTATATAGGTATCTTGCCTGCATGTATTTGTGTGCAGCACATGCGGGCCTGATGCCTATGGAGTCCAGATGAGGGTGTCATATACCCTGGGACTGGAGTTACAGACAGCTGTGAGCTACCACATGGGTATTGAGAAGCAAACATGGATTCTCTGCAGCAACAGCTAGAGGCTAAGCTGCCTCTCCAGCCCCTATTATTTGCTTGTATTCTTAACACTTTACATTTAGTTTTCTCTCCTTTTTTCCCTAAATGACTCATACACCCTGTTCCCAGCATCTTACCTTTGCCCTTTGAGAACATGTGCCCTCGGGGCTATCCATAGCAGTAACCTAGTGACAGGTAGAGGGGATAGAGGGGACCCTGTCATCTAGTATCTTGATCACCAGCTATGTCACTGAATTACATTCATCAAACCTGTTTCCTCGCCTTTAAATGGAGAGTGTGCCACCACCTCTCTAGGCCACTGTGAAGATGAAGGACAGTCATGTCTATGCTTGCCCTACTGTGTGGCCTAGCACAGAGAAAATCCTCAGTACATGAAGATCACACCAGAGAGCAGCTTACAGTCCTGTGTAGTGTGTTTCCAAATACAGAAAATTTTACAGACTTCATGTTGATGATGGGGGTTGGCCATATGGTGAAGGTCACCTGGCAATATATGGACCGTCAGGACACCATGCCTGGGCTCAGGAGCCAAGGCCCACCCCTGGTGATATATGAATGAGTGAAAGAAACAAGTGTAATACGTGAAATACACCAGAGCTGAGCGTAGTGTTTGGTGTTTACTGTCATGATGTCTGTCAGGCATGCTCAGCTGCTCTCTATCTCCACCAATAGATACTGGAGTCTCTGGGAAGCCAGCAGCAAATATGATTCCATGAAGTCCAGGCAGGATGTGAGCAGAGAGCCTCTAAAACTCTTACAGCAACTCGGATGAGTGCAGATTTATCTCACAATTCTAATAAATTGATTGGAATCAGGATCACAGAACAGCAAATCCAATGATCTTCAGATGCTGGGAATTACACAGCAAAGCTCCGCCAGAGCCAGGCATGGGGCTGGCACTAATGCTTGCTGCTTTTTGAAGGTGGGGGTGGGGCGTGAGAGGGATGACAGGGCACACCTTTAGTCCCAGCTCTCAGGAGGTCGAGGCAGGTGGATCTCTGAGTTCCAAGTCAGCCTGGTCTACAAAATCCAGTACAGGGCAGCCAGAGCTGTTACACAGAGAAACTCTGTCTCAAACAAAACAAAACAAAACAAAACAAAACAAAACAAAACAAAACAAAACAAAACAAAACAAAACAAAAACCAAAAAACAAAAAAGCTGTCACTAGAAATACAGGGTTCTTAGCTGTGTCTCTTCTCAATTAACAAGGTTCTGAGATCAGTCTGCAGGGCTACAGGACAGATACGTCCATCTTTGGGGATGAGAGTGATGCCCAGCACCAACGGACAAAGCAAGGACCACACCACTCAAAGAGAAAACAGGAATTCGTTCTGCTAGAGCTGAAGTGACGTGGAATTCTTCCCACACACGAACCATGTGCATTTAAAGTGTGAGAACAACCTGGATGCTTGGTGCTTGATATGCTTTTCTCAGTGCCACAAGCTGAATGGTGGGTGGTCTGGCACTAATGCTTGCTGCTTTTCTAAGGTGGGGGTGGGGCGTGAGAGGGATGGCAGTGTTACAATCAAAAGAAGAGGTACAAATCAGACTCTCATATGATCTGGAAGCTCTTGTTACAGAGGATGCCTACCATCTTCAAACCTCTTAAAACATGTTTCCTGGAGCTAGAGAGATGGCTCAACAGTTAATAGACACTGCTCTTCCAGAGGTCTAGAGTTTAACTCCCAGCAACCACATGGTGGCTCAGCACCATCTGCAATGGGGTCTGATGTCCTCTTCTGGTGTGTCTGAAGAGAGTGACAGTGCACTCACATACATTAAATAAATAAATAAATAAATAAATAAATAAATAAATAAGAAGAAACAAAACAAAACCATGTCTCCTAATCTGACCCGTTCTTTGTGTTCATGAAATGGAAGACAGAGGAAGTAGGTATCTTAGGGAGATGAGCAGGTTTCAAACCTTTCTCTCTCATTTTATTCCAAAGGTCAACGTCTTTTACTGCCCTGTACTTTAGTTTGCTAATCTACAAAATGGGAGAAGGTGTCTGCTGCAAGACACCGAGGGACCAATAAGAGAGTCAGTGTGTTGGGTTTTGCCCAGTGCCTGCCTGGAGAACAGTCAGTGAGTGATTTCTTTATCAACCTTGAGGGGAAATGATAGTATGTGGGAAGATCCACATTGGTGGGAGAAAGGCTTTGGGATGGAAGGGTTCCTTTCATAGCCTTCAGAATCTTCATCCAGAACTATGGGCATCTGAAATCCTTCCCGGTCCCATTCTTGAGAAGGCACTATACTGGCATATGAGCCCAGACCCTGATGAGCACCCATTGGAACTGTCATTCTGGATGCAGCCTTGGATTGCAAGACATAGCAGACAAAGTTCTCACCAGCTGAGATGAGAAGAGAATGTTCTCTGAGCAAGGAATCAGGATTTAGCTCTGTCTGTCACAGAGAGATGAGGGTGGCACCAGGGAACATCTCTGTGTGCCTAAGCTCCTGATGGCTGTGTGAGAAGCCAGCTGGTGACTCTCTGGCCTTGAAGAGGCCAGAGCTGGTATTCTCCAACATAGGGTTAAGCCCAGGATCCAGCTGTGTGTACCCTGAGACCCAGTTCCCTCTCCAACTCTGCACATCACAGGGATTCACAATGAATCCTTCTTGCTTCCTACTGTGGTTTTTTTCTGCACTAAAAGGCTTTGGCTTCCAGGCTGCTTGTCTATTTAAAGGTTAGCAAGCTGGGTTCCCATTGTTTGGGGTCATATAAAAAGATAATGGTTATTTCACCTTGCAGACCTGTGTGTGCATGCCAAGGACTGATTTCATTATCCGTCATCGCGGAAGGGTAAGAGGGTGTTGTGTGAATTTTTCTAGGTCAAGAGGTATGGAAACACTTATATGTAACAGATAAGACATCAATGACCAAATAAACTATTTAATCTAAGCCTGCCTTGGTAAGTCAATGGATTTCTTCGGATGACTTTCAGGAGTGTAGGTGAAAGACTACATTTAGGAGAATGGGTAACTTAATGGTAGCTGTCTGTTATCACTAAAGTCTCCCTTGACCACGGGAGGCCCCATCTCCTCCAACCACTTCCTGTATACTCTAGACACTCCCCTAAGACTATGTACAGCTGGAGAAGGCTATATATGTAGCTGAGTGGAGCTGGAAGGAACAGGAATCTCAAGTGAGAATCCTCCTTCCCCTTCTGTGGGGAACTGTAATAGGTTTGATCTTGTGAGAGTTTGCTCTGGGTCAAGCTGAACGTGTAATGCCTGGAGAACAGAGTTGCGCTGCAGCGGCCAGCTCTTCTAGACTAACGTTTAGCTGGCACTGCCTGCGGGATGAATACTCTGTGTAGTTTTTATGGGGAAGCAGAAGCCCTCAGGGAGATCAACAATAGACTGATCTTCATTATACTCAAAACTAAGCAAGAGCTTTCTAAGATCCGGACTGTGCCTCATAGGACAAATGGCAGGGGGCTGTGCGTTTTCCTTAGACATTGCCGTTGATGATGGGCATCTGATTGAACCTAGGCTATTCTTACTTCTTGCTTTGGAGGCTGAGAATCCCACCACTCTTTTTCCCAGACTCCCCTGAAGGTAGGGTGGCCATGGATCTGATGCTGAACTGTGGGAGAGAAGAGAAAGCCTGGTGGTTTATGAGGTTTTTGCTAGGTTGACTGCAGACATGAACAGGTACCTCCTAATCCCCTCCTCATCTCAGTGCGACTGAAAGGAAGATCTCATACACAGAACTGCAGCAGCGACCTTGTGTGTGACCACGAGATAGGAAGCATGCTGGAAAAATCACAAAAGAATTGCAAGCATTTCAGATTCTCTCTCTCTCTCTCTCTCTCTTCCATGTCTCCTCCCTCTTTTGCCCCCACTTCTCTTTGTGTCTTTGTGTCTCTCTCCAGGGTTTTTCTGTGTAGCCTTGGCTGGCCTGGAGCTAGCTCTGTATTCCAAGTTGGCATCGAACTCAGAAATCTGCCTTCTTCTGCCTCCTGAGTGATGAGATTAAAGGTGTGCACCACCACCTCCAGGCCAAAAACTCTCTCTTAGGACTCTTCTTAAATTTGATGTATGGAAAGAAAGATAAATCCTGAGTTGTTGAAGCCACTGCAAAGTGAATTCTTGTTACATGTGTCTCATGTGCCTTTCCTTTTTTTTTTTTTTTTTTTTTCCGGAAATGTAGAACTTTGGTTGGACAGGATGGGAGTCATGGGGATAAAAGAGGAAGGAGCTGAGACTTGGAAGCCTTCCTTGTTGGCTGTTGGCGAAGCAGGTCAGGACAACCAGAACTGATTTGCTCTGGGGGCTGCTGGGGGCTGCTCTGTCCTGGGAAGGGTGCCCTTTGCACATCTGACCCAGCTCTCCAGACTCTGGAGTATGGTCTTGGGGCTTCCAAGTCCCTCCTTCTATCCCTGCATTCTTTCTGCCTCCTATGTTTTAGCATAAGTATTAAGTGGCTTAGGGAGTATCATTGCTTTACATTTCAGCAGAAGAGAAACAGAGCAATTAAGTAGTCATAGAGGGATCATTAAACATCCGACACAGCAAGCCAAGGTAACTTCTTCCTGAGTTGTTTTGGCCCAACCTCTATAAAAGCCATTGCCAAAATGTTCACCCTATAGCTAGTTTCTCCTTATTAAAAAGCTGTCTGCTGAGTGTGGAGTTGAGAAAAAAAAACTAAGGCTAGACCACTGGGACGGTGGAAGGTCCACAGTGAAGTGGGACATTGCCTACTGGAAAGATTAGCTAGAAGTCTAGAGCGTGGTCCCTAGTTACTCATTATGGCGGGGCCAGCGCATTTCATGTAATCTGCCGAGTGTTTGCACAGCTTTAGGGACTTGGCCTGGCTGGGGCGGGGAGAGAATGAAGGAAGGACAGACACAGGAGAAACCACAGACACACATATGCAGAAGAGCTAGTTTGCTCTCTGATGGAGGAACCTGAGCATCCCGGAAGCTCAGCCTGTTTACTATATACCATTTAACAGGGAGGTGGGTTATTGCATTCAGCTGAACAAGCCTGTGGGGCCGTTACACACAGATAGGAAGGCCCAGATTTTACATAGAGCTGAGCCAGGAGGCAGGCTTAACTCATCTCAGTAGGATTGGCCTCTGTAGGAGAACAGTCTTCAAGCCAGAGACATCTGGGGGACAAAGCTACAGTGGAAATATTCTACATAGATGGTCAGTGCTCTCACTTGCTCCCTGTAGAAAGGCTTTGAGCCTCATCCAGGGCAGGCTGTCACTCCCATAGGCCTGAGGTGCTGGGTTCCTTGACTTGGCCAATGTAGTAACTACACACATTCACTCAGTACTTTGTTCCTCATCGTTTCCTCTACTTTCCACAGGACCCATTCAAACTGGACATTAGGGGTGTATGGAGAAATGAGGTAGGGCTGGTGTCCTGCCTTCTCATGAAAGCAAAGCGCCAACTTTGTGCATTGCTCTCATTTGAAATCCAGTGGCCATTCTTTCCACCTTTCATCCTACTTGATAAGCTCTTGACTCAAGACTCTAAACTCAAGAGCCCAGTCAGGTACAGGACTCACACTCATGCTGCCTGCCCGGGTTCCCTCAGCCTTGTCTCAGGGTATTGGCATATGAGAGAATCTCACGTAGTACAGGCTGATCTCTAATTGACTGTGCAGTCAACAATGACCTTGACCATGGTCCTCCTGCTTATACCTCCCAAGGGCTGGAATTAGAGATGTGCATCACCACACTCAGCTTTCTCTTTTCTTCTGAACCTTGCAAAAATTTGCAGCTCAAGTGACTTGGATCTGGAAATCTGTCTGGGACATTGCAGGAATGAAGAAAGGGAAGACTCGGGTCCTGAGTTCAAATCCCAGCAACCACATGGTGGCTCACAATCATCCGCCATGAGATCTGATGCCCTCTTCTGGTGTGTCTGAAGACAGCTACAGTGTGCTTACATAGAATAATAAATAAACCTTTTAAAAGAAAAAAAAAAAAGAAAGGGAAGACTTGCAGATATAAGTACAGAAAAGCTGGAGCCAGCTGCAGTGTGCACACTCTGATGGAAGGGCAGCTACTAATGGCTCACCCCTGAACCTTAGCTTGCTTATTTTGGACAGTACAGTGGGGAGGGAGACAGTACTCTTGGAGGGACCTTCTTGTAAGTCAACAGTCTCAGACTGTGAACACCTGGGAGGAGGAGGAGGAGGAGGGGGAGGGGGAAGGGAGGAGGAGGAGGAGGAGGAGGAAGTTGTTGTATTTCTAGTCTTTTTACTCACGGAGCACTCGCTCACACGTAAACCTCTTTGAAAACCATTGCCAGCCCCTAAGCCATCCTTTGCTGTATGAGGATGGCTTTGCCAGTTTCCCTTGGAACTGAGGCCTTAGCATCCTCGACATGGCCTTGCCCGTGAATAATGCACATTCCCTCAGGACTTGCTCCACTCAGACTTCCTCTGCTCCCTACAGTTTTATGTTGTCTGTCTGTCTGTCTTTACATTGCAGTCATTTTCACTGAGTGTTTTTCATTGCAGAGATTAAAGCAATCTCTTTATTTCTGGATAGGCTTAAAGGTTTCTTCTGAAATCAGCCTTTGGACTTTCTACAAAATATATTGATTGTATTTGGAAGACATAGAGATCTAAGCATTATCACCTCAAGAAGGATGCCATCATTGGTGTGCCACTCACTGGGTCACTGCAAGAGCCCAGGTGACAAGCACTACTCAACACCATATCAGTCTGAGGGGTGGGGGTCTGATACAGTTGAAGTGACAGAGGACCAATCAAACGATCTAAGGCCATTGATAACAACCTGCTGCAGAACCTGTGCCTGCAAACACTATTGAGGCCTCTTGCAGGAGATTTGGAGAGACATTAGATAGAACATCCCAGATCCTCCCCATTGCCTCCCCAGTGTCATTGCTAACTCCACTTGAGAGGCGGATCTTTATTCTAAGGTCATTTCTCTGTTACCCCTAAAACTTTAAATACCTTCAAGTTTCATAACCAGAGTTTCCCAGCACCAAGAGCATCCAGACATGTGGGGGAACCATCCAAAGCCTGGTCCCCCAGCCCTGTACCTGAATCGTTCACGGAGTGCCAGTCAAGGATGAGATTCAAATCTGAAATTTTTTCTCTCAACAGTATTTATAGCAGCCTGCTAGTTACTGTTTGCCTGCTTCATTCTTGCTATAACACTGGTGACACAGTGGAGGGACAGCCGCAGCAGGTGCCGCTGGGGTGCACAGAAGCAAGCGAACCTCAACAGCAGAACCGTTGACCACCCAACACCAGAGCTCCAGGCTCTGCCTCCCGTGCTCCATGAAGTGCTCAACAGAGGCACTGTTTGTGATGCTTTCTTCACGCTACTCTCTCTATTCCAGAACTGAGCTGAAGAAAGGTTCTGCAGTGGCGGTGAGAATACAGCTCGGTGGAAGAGTGCTCTTCCAAGAGTGCTCTTCCACTGAGCCTTCTTGAGGCTTTAGGTTCCTTCCCTAGCTCTCTCTGGGCACGCCTTTCCCTCCCCCCCACACAGCGGGAACAGCATTCTGAGTTGACTTTTGGGACTCCGGGTCTGAGCTTTCTTTTTATCTTCCAGGCCATAATAATCTCCTGGGCACTGGAGAGATGGCTCAGAGGCTAAGAGCATTTCCTGCTCTTGCAGAAAACTCAGTTCAGTTCCCAGTACCCACATGGGGATCACAACCACCCTTAACTCCAATCCCAGAAAATCTGATGTCTTCAGACCTCTGCAGGCACTGAACCAATGTGATGCATAGTCATATATACAGGCAGACACTCATATCTGTGAAATAAAACTAAATATTTGGGGATGGAAAAGAATATGATCAAAATATACTATATGAGAAACAATTAAATACTGAAAAATAATTGAAAATTTAAATAATTAGATAAAAATAATGACTTCCCACCCTTGCAATTTTTTTCTCTCTCTACCTATGGCTCACCTCTTCTTCTCTTCTTCCTTCCCATGTTTATTTAAATGAATAGCATAAAGTGCTAAAACATCCACCCAGTGCTGTCAAAATGATCTCACTTCATCTTTCAAAGAAGGCACATTTTCTTTGAGAGCATCAAGAAACTGATGCTGAAGGCAGTTGAGTGGCTATGAGGCACTTTGTAGAACTGGGTCTTGATAGAGCCTTTTGCCCAATCAACCCATTGCAGATGCAACTGAGCTAGTGAGAGTCAGTATGGACACAGCTGCCTGCCCCACCCATGCCCACTCCTTCTCTCTTCTCACTCTCATCCTTTCAGCTACCATGGTCCCTTTTGGCTCTTTGGTTATACATCATTAAGGCAGCATTGGAAACATTAAGACAACTGTGGAGGGCTAGAGAGATGGCTCAGCTGTTAAGAGCACGGACTGCTCTTCCAGAGGTCCTGAGTTCAATTCCCAGCAACCACATGGTAGCTCACACCATCTGTAATGGAATCTCATGCCCTCTTCTTGTGTGTCTGAAGACAGTGATGGTGTACTTGCATATATAAAATAAATAAAATCTTTTTTAAAAAGACAACAGAGGAAAGCCATGCTGGCTTTGACTCCATGAAGCTTCTTATTAGCAACGTTTGAGCCTCAGCATCCTAATATAGAAAGAGAAGGTACCAACACCCTACCCCAGCCCCACAGTCACAGTGTTTTCTGTGGCTCAGATTAGACAGTACTGATAAGCACACTGCACACAAGACTGGATGCATAGTCCGTGCTTGCCTAGTGTGTTATTTACCTCGTTGCTATGACAAAATACCTGAGGAAAAAGGAACTTACCGCAGGAAGGGTTTGAGTGTACATACAGTCTGTCATAGTGGGGATAGCGTGCTGTCGGGGTGAGAAAGTTGATCACCTTTCCCAACTAACGCCATGCTTTCCCCACAATTTCTCAAGGCTGCAGAACTATTACTGTAGTCAGGATCTAAACCCAGGTAGTCTAGGGTCAAGGTCAGCCTTCTGCGTGGCCTAGACTAGCAATAAGAAGGAATGGGTGGAAAAAAATCACGTTTAATAGCGATTCAATTAATAAACTTAACTTCTGGCAATTAAACTTCAGAGTACAACTGGTATACAAAACCAGGATCATTTGTAGTTTCTGTTCTCCATTGTGAATTTAGTTTCTACATTAATATGATCAGGTTAGCATCAGATAAGCTGGAAACTCACCGGCAGTTGGGCTTGAGAAGGAACAAGAGCAAGCAGCCCCTTCTAACTATAGCGAAGTATGCAGAGTCCTAAAGTGGCCTCACACCCAGTATGATCCTCTTTAATACAGGCAGAGCATGTGACCCACTTCCAGCTGGTAGAGGGCATGGCCAACATGACTATTACAGCATGAGAGACTCTCCTACCAGCCCTGAGGAACAAAGTAGGCTTGTTGTTGGGGGCGGGGGGCAGGGGTCTGAGACCTGGGGCACTTAAGGATGCTAAGGATGGCCTCTAGCCACTAGGCAGTGATGGAGCAGAAATCCCAGCCCTGCAACTGAAAGAAACAGAAGCCAGCTAACTCATGGGAGCTTGGCAGAACATCCCAAACTCCAGAAAGGGACAGGCCACCTGTGCTCTAACAGAGCCTTATGAGGCCCTGAGGCGGCATCCAATTGAGTCATGTGCAGGCAGGCTCCTGACCCACGCTCTTGACTCAACAGATACGTGCCATTTGAAGCTGCTTGGTTTGCGATACTTTTGCATACAGCAAGAAAAAAAAAGCAAATATATACTGCTTTTGTTGGTAGATAATCCAGACTTGGCAAGACTGGATGACACTAGAGAGAGAAGAGTCGACTCCATAATAGAGAGTGGTATCTCCCAAAAGCTCAATTAATGTAAAAGACAAGGGTCAGAAAGAAGTTCAACAGCTAAGAGAAGTCAGTGCTCTTATTGCAAACCTAAGTTCAGCTCCCAGCACGGCCATGGGGAAGTACATCCATCAATAACTCCAGTTCCAGAGGATATGATGCCCTTCCTGGCCTCCAAAGACATTGAATAAATGTGGTCTGCAGACATATACAGGTGAGAGACCTATACAGAAAAGATAAAAAATACACATTTTTCTTATCTGTAGAAGATGAAGTAGAGGCAAATTCCCTGTCTAGGACAACTGCATCAACAAAGAAGTGTTTCGTCCCTTGGAGCTGATATTAATTTTAAGTGGGCATTTTGGTTCTTTTCTAAGCTTGCCAACTCTAAGAGCAGAAGTGTCTTAGTTAGGGTTTACTGCTGTGCACAGACACCATGACCACAGCAACTCTTGCAAAGCACAACAGTTTTAACTGGGGCTGGCTTACAGGTCCAGAGGTTCAGTCCGATATCATCAAGGAGCGAGCATGGCAGCATCCAGGCAAATGTGGGGCTAGAGAGTTCTACATCTTCATCCAAAGGCAAACAGGAGAAGACTGGCTTTCAGGCAGCTAGGATGAGGGTCATAAAGTCCATGCCTACAGTGACACATCTACTCCAGCAAGGCCACCCTCCTAATAGTGCCACTCCCTGGACCAAGCATATTCAAACCACCTCAAGAAGAAATAGCCAAAATGCATCTCTTTCATTTACTTGGCTCCAGGAAGAGTTCTGCCTAAATAAAACTGAATGACAAAGTGTCTGTGTGCATCTAAACTTCTCCTTTGGTGTCACGGTGACTTAAAAACCTACCTTGAAAATTCTTTCTATTCAAAGCTCTCCTTCCTAAGGCTGTCTTCCTCTGGCCCACTCTCAAATATGATGGAAAGCAGACGGTCTGCACCAAATGCATGGTAACACTTCATATATTTGAAGACAAATAAATCCCTCTTAATGCTTGTTTTCCTGGAGCTGAAACCCCCTCCTTTCCAGTCCATCTCTCCAGTTCCCTGAAGTCTCTGGCAAAGGTTTTGTGATACCTATGTCTTTGGCCTTTGCCAGAGGGAATGAAACTTCAACCACAGGAAGTAACCAATGTTCTGTCAGGATGATGGAAACAGGAGGGTAGTCAGAGACTCTCGTTTGCCACAACGTAACATATGTGAGCTCCTAGGATTACATAGGAATAAAAAGGACAGCAGAAAAACAAAACATAAAAAACAAAAAATTATTTAAAAACCAGGAGCTAGTGAAAATTCTTCTTAG
This sequence comes from Mus caroli, assembly GCF_978045245.1. NCBI lineage: Eukaryota > Metazoa > Chordata > Mammalia > Rodentia > Muridae > Mus > Mus caroli. Next base: position 23,454,994 of record NW_028227270.1, on the reverse strand, counting down.
GGAAATAATCAGGTGCGGGATAGATGCAAAGAGACACAATAAGAACTATTCCAGGGAAGACTTTGTCATGGGCATGATAAGAAAGGAATGGAAGCCAAAGAGGGAGGTGGGCCATGAACTTTGATCAGTGGTTCTCCAAAGTGGTTTCAGAGTCGTTGGGTCAGACTGCCTTGTGCCTTTCCTAGCACCGACCTAATGAACAGTTCTTAACTGGTGCTAAAGACAAAGGAATTTATACTTAAATGGTGCTAGAGCCAAAAGTCTGAAATCAAGGTATCAGTGGGGTAGCCTATCTCAAAAGACTCTCAAGAAGTCTCAGTCCCTTTTCTTTATTTGTGTCCTTGCCAGTAATCATTAGCACACCTTGGTTTAAATACTTCACTCCAACCATGTCTTCGTATGACATTCCACCCTGTGTCTCTTGTTTTGACTAGCTTTTCCTATTTATTGTTCTAAAGGTGCCAGTCAAACTGGGTTCAGGGACCCATTCCAGGGGAGTGTGACATCATCTTGACTAGTCATTTTGTTCCTATTTCTATTATAATTACTGTTTGGAGATCCTGGGAATGTCATGAATTTTGGTGTGCTGTAATCAAAATGTCTGGAATACTCCCATCTCCCTCAAAATTTGGTGATGTTAGACAATGAGGCTGTTGGGGTTGAAAGGGTCCTAGAAGGGACTTCAGAGAACTCCTCACCTCTCCTGCCTTCTGAGGGCAGCTCAAGAACTTGGACCATGCTGAACACCAAGCAACTGTTACCTTTGATTTTCCAGCTTCCAACAGTGTAAGATATAAATATCTGTTGTTATGATGCTCCCAATCAATGGGCATTTTGTTATCATTCTGAACGAACTAATAGGGCCAAGTGTATCTAAGAAGCAGTCATGAGTGTGGCTGCTCTGGCCTTCCCCAGTGTCTGTTCAATCAGAGGCTCACGTCAACAAGTTCACATTTGGACCTGAGAGCTGGAGAGGTAGCTTGATGACAGAGAATTTACTTCTCATATACAAGGCTCCTGGCTCAATAATTTCTAGCACCGGTGTGTGTTGGGGTAAGCACAAGGGATTTTGAAAATGGAAGTTTTGAGAACAGTTAATTTTAGTGTAACTTGGGGCATCTACTAGGCTATATCAGTTCAGAAATTTATAAAAATAATGAGATCTATCTCCTTAGCAGGATGCAAAACTTACCTGGAAAGAAGGGCTGGGCTATTATCCTCAAACATTGGGCCTCTGTGTATTTTGGTGCAAATCATTATTTTGCTATGAATGCATTTGTATGAATATAAAAATGTATGTATATATGAATATGTAAGTGTATGTATATATGAACATATAAATGTATGGATTGTGCTTGCTGACCTGGGGCTGAAATATGACTGTTTTAGACACTGGCTTTAGATCACAGTTCACAAAGCAGCCCCCACCCCTCCTGCTGAGAGGGCGCATCCTTGGCGTGCAACAATACAAAGGCTCCCGAGGGACTTGACCCCACAATCCAAACAAAGCCCAAGAATCCAATCTGATCACAGATCCAGAAGGAGAGTCAGGGTTCAAGGTCAGGGAGCAGGAAAACACACTAAGTCTTCAGCCCACAGGAAACTGAGAGGCCATCCTCGGAGGACACGTTTCCGGCTTCCGCTCGGCTGGATAAACACACCTGCCTCAGATGCTATATGAAGACCCTGGATTTTAGTGCTGTCAGCAGAACTTCCTGGCTGTCTGAAAAGCTTTGGGCTGTGTCCTTCCAACTTGCTGAGTTTTTATTGCAGAACGGCCTGGAGGCTTTGACTGTCTCTGGGGGCACAGTAAAAGAAGGGACATGAAAAGAACGTAAGATAGCATTCAAAACACACACGAGTGAGCACCGAGTGCAGAGCCACATGGAAAATCAATGATGATGTGTCCTCTGGGGACTATGCTGCTGCCTGGAACCTGGGCTTCTATTCCTCTGGAAGGAATTAGGCAGTGATGGTTGCTTCTGGGAAGGCTGCAAGGCTCAAGTTTCCTAGACAATATCCTGGACTTTGAATGTATATGTCTCAACAAAATGTACATGCACTGGTCAAAGAGAGCAGTGGTGGCTTAGTGGCTTATTAGGAGAGTGGGTACTTTAATCGAGGTGATGGCTTTTTGTTTCTAAATTGGGATCTTTCTGACTCAAAAACACCTGGAGGAATAAGGTTGCTTCCGACCTTGATTTTCATGTGGCCTTATGCATCCTAAAAAGCTTAAGAGAGAAACTGGGCCACTTAAATACTGAAGCCTGGCTCAGATACTGTACCCGTTCCCGTGTGCACTTTAAGATTTGAGCTGTTTACACACGGCATGGTTCCCATGTCTAAATAGGATGGGTACCGCCAGAGAACTGTATGTCTGCGGACATGTTTTGGGCGGAGCTGCACTGGGATTCCCAGAGGTTAGGAATAGTAAGACTAGACCATATGTAGAAGACTAGACCATATGAAGCCAAGAGTTGTCATCTCGATATGCATTATGAGGCTTCTTTGGCCATCTCCTTCCACAAAGGAAACCTTAATGCTCTCCCTGCAGCCTCCCCCTCTCCCACTCCAATCTACTGTCTCACCTCACCCTTTTCCCTGCCTATACCCAACTCACACAGCAAGAGACACAAGCTCTGTGTTTTTCCCACGACCAACACTCATAAACTACATCACTGGAAACCAACAGGTTCACCTTCCATCTTCAACAGCTGAGCAAGCCTGGCTCTTGAGTTTACCCTTGGCCTTCAGTCTTCACAGGGAGCGAGCAGTTGCGCCCAAAGAAGAAAGACTAGCCCAGAGGGGGAAAATGATGGCTGGAAAAATGAATGGGTCCTCAGATAAAAGCCTTGCTTTGAGCCACACTGATAGACCATTTATGGCCTTTCTCAGACCACTCTGTAATGGAAGCCCCAAGACAATGCATGTGAACATATAAGAGGTAGGTATTCTGGAGGGGGGAAAAATTCCACAGACTCCTGAGTTCTAAAATCCCAAATGATTTATTAAAGATTAGCCATCAATGGTTGATGGCAGAGCTAAGCAGAGGTGGGGTAGGGAGAATGTTTCTTACCACAGAGCTGAGCCCTTCCTGTGCCCTTTAATTGAACATGCTATTCAGTCCATCTGGGGCGAAGGGGTCAGTGGAAAGTGAGTCTGGAAGGAGGGCTCTGTGAAGTCATGTTTGTTTCCTGACTAGTTTCGTTAATGAGCAGCTCTTCTTAGCAGCTGCTAAGTGATGATACCCACGTGCCATGCAAACAAAGCGCGGACACCTGAGAGCTTTCTAGAAGCATTGCCGGATGCCCTCAGCACTGTCAGTGGTGTGAAGTCAGGGAGGTTCTTGCAAACCGTGGTGCGAACAACAAGGAATTTCAGCTATTTTCCATAGCTTGATGAATCTATTCTAATTAGAATTTTCAGACTAGAGCACAAAATATTCCTAAGACCAAATTACTCCTGGGGGTTTTAAAACTCCTTTCTGAGCTTCATGCTGTGTTTGCCTGTTCTGCACATAATGATTTATCATCTCTTCTTTCTTCCAGTCTTTTTGAGCTCTGCTTACTCTGTGTGTGTGTGTGTGTGTGTGCATGCACGCGCGCGCGTGTGTACGTTTTTATGCGCTTTTCTCTCTTGAATTTCCTGTCATGAAGTCAGAGGATACATTTTTATTTTGTAATAAGGTTGCTTAAGTCACTTCCTCAATCTCTCTCTGGAGAGCTGGGTTTCAATAAAAGCACTTCGTGGGATCTCAGCATGTCCTTCCCTTTGTAGCTAGCTCCCTGCTTTGGAGTGATGAAGAGGAAATGGAAAGAAGCTATTGTCTACCGATGGCCTGGCAGGAGCAGAACACACATACTTAGGGAGAGTGGGTGTCAGGGTGCTCTGTACTTTCAAACAGCAGCCTTCTCTCCCTCTCTGGATCCCTCCTTCCCTCCACTTCCCATAGCACACAGTGGCTGTAGCGTAAGACTGGTCTGCCCACACTCCCTTCTTGGCTCCATTTCTCTGCTTCTGGGGCAGTGTGCACAGGGCTCTCAGAAACAGACTGATTGCTTTTATCCCTCTTGAAAATATTTATAACCAAACACTGGCAATCGCCCTGGGAAGCAGGCCTATGAATTTCCTCTTGCCTCCCACCTCTCCCTATCTTGAAACCGAAGATGAATCAATTCTAGAGTGGGATTGAAGAAAGGGGGGAAGAACCTTTGATGGATTCTGATAGTGATCTCTTATCTTATGGGCAGCACTCCGGTCTAACTTGAACATCTTGGTTTGGCCAGGGTGACTGACTGCTCATGGCAAAGCAAGGGCAAATGCTGTGGCACTGTGTGGAGCCCATGCTGGAGTGGGCTTGGAGACGTTCCACTCTGTCTTAGACAGAAGGATACTTCATGCCACGGGCTGATGTGCATGCCAGCCTGGCAGCCTGGATACCCCCTCCAAAAGAATAAGAAAACATGCAAAAATGCAGAAGGTCTGAACCTGGGGGAGTTGTTGAAATACTGAGTCTTGTTACAGTGAGTACCTTTAGCAGACACACTTCTATTCAGTCCACATGGGCATGAGATGTCACATGCCACCCTGGTTTTAAGACAGGAGTTACATCTGAGAGGCTTGAATGGCTCCGGGCATCACCCAGCTTAATGATGGGAGAACATCAGAACTGGTAAAAGGTCACCGTGGCCCATGACTGTCTTTGGCCTTGCCTCTTATCAGTTGTGACGTGAGAAAGTCATTTGAATTATCTGAAAAATACAAATAATAATGCCTACGGCACAGTGAGATTGTGAGAACTGCGTAAGACGATGTGCACAAGGCTCTCCCATGAACTCAGGCATGGCGTGACCTCAGTGAAGACTTAGTTTGTCACTGGTGTGATTGTAATGGTGCTGTGATGGTTCCCAGGCTGGCTCGGGCTGCTGTGACTTTGGTGTTTGCAGAGGGTAGGGCAGGCCAAACACTTTGTCTTCAGGAAGTCTATACCACATTCATAGATAAATCAGCTTTTTGACGGGACTGGCTTGACATCTAGTCAGTGTGGCATTGCCAAATGCTATCTGTGGCCCTCATTTTCTAACCTGGTCACAAGGCCTGAATGGTGAGCCACTCCCACACCTGACTGTAATGGGTCTGGTTTTCATAACATTCTAATGTTCATTTTATTTTCTCACTTTTCTAGCTGGTCAGGATGTGAAATCAGAGTTGGTGGTAACTAATTTTTCTGAGTCTAAAGAAATTATAGAAGCAAATTTTCTAAAGTTTTTGAGGTTTATAACCACTTCCCACTATCTTTAAGACCAGCTGGACAGGGATCCTCAGATCCATTTTTGTATGGTCTTGGACAGAGTGCTGAACTTATGTATACTGTCAAAGGTTTCCCTGGACGTTGTTTCTATACACTGTCTACAGCGATTCCTCATGAATGCTGGAGGAGGGGCCTTCATCCCACAAGGAGGACCCTGAACACTGGCGCCCTCTCCGTACTCATTGCCAGGTCCTCATTCTCCTGCATTGGTGCTTCTCAACCCTCCTTACGCTGTGACCCTTACCACAGTTTCTCATGCTGTGGTGACCTCCAACCATAAAATTATTTCCTTGCTACTTCATAACTGTTATTTTGCTACTAATCATAATTAGTAATATTAGCATATCTGACATGTGACCCCCATGGAGGTCGTGGCCCATAGGTTGAGAACCACTGTTCGGTAGGCAATCATCCCCGAACACCAGCGTTTACAACCTGCTTACTCTCCAGACTACCCAAGACTCCCTCTGAGGCCTCCCTTTGTCTTCCTATCCAAAAGTGGTAATAATGCTCTCAACCTTACAAATCCTGAGATGATTTACGATGTATGAACAGACAGGGAAGCCAGTGAATTTAGTAACCTGATATTAAATGTTGGTACTGTCTGACTCACATGATGGTCTGGACTCTGGGAGATGGAGGGAAGCCTATCGCTATATAAGATGAAAATCCAGGATCTCCAGAGAGAGGACTGGCCTCTTTGATGCCCAGCTTAAACCTTCCACCTTCTCGGCTGTGATTGGTGGCAATGAGTTTAGGCTGATAAATTCTGGGAGTTCCTTCTCTCACTTAACTCCCATCCCCATTCCCACCCAGGACCAGAAATAAAATCGCTCTCTGGGAACCAGTCCCGTTTTGAATGGTATGTGGTTTGTAACACCCTTTCAATGAAATGCCATTGAAAGACTCTCCTTCATAGCCTAAAGTCCTTGAGCCTGTAATTAAATCCTGAATGATCAAAGAACACTACAGTATTACCACCAAAATGTACAATTTCTATATTCCTCGACAAAGCAACCATCAGCTACCACCAAAGCAATGCCCTTAAGCTATTGGACAATCATCTCCATCTTGGAAATTGGCTTGACTTCCTTGAATAATGGAAAAGGCCCTGCCCAGGCTACGTTCTGCCCAAAGACCTGGAAAGCACTCTTACTGATGGTTGTTGTGGGTTCCTGTGCCAAGCCAAAATTCTGTTAGGAAGGAGTAGGGAAGATGGGCAGATACTAGGTAAGCCGCTGTTGTCCTTGATTAATCTTCTAGGTACCCCATAATCTGGAGGAAAATATAAGTGGTTGTCAATTTCAAATGGAGAAATTCTGCTTGAAAGAAAAAAAAAAAACCTGTAAACTTCAGGGTGAAGTCATAACGAAGACCAGTACCATGTTTTCAATGCCTTACTTCTTGCTTTGCCTGAATAACATAAAGTTTCAGAAGTAAGCTTACTGTTCAGTGTCTTATGCAAGCTCTTTGCCTCAGCCCCACCATTTCCTTTATAAGGTGGCTAACGAAAAAGCATGCTTCCTTATGCCGTTTTCCTCGTGCATAGAGGAAAGTCACTCATAGAGTTGTTTCAGAGCAGTGCTTCGAAGCCTTCCTAATGCTGCGACTCTATGTTGTGGTGACCCCCAACCACAATTTTGCTACTGTTATGAATTATAATGTAAACATCTGATATGCGGAATATCTGATAGTTGACCCCCATGGGTCCTTAGACATCCCCAGAAGGGCTCATGACCCACAAGTTGAGAAACACTGCTTTAGAGGCAGCGTAGATTAAGGTGAGAGAAGGAAAGCCATTAGTTCCTGCACTGTACAATGGGCTGTAGAGCCAAAAGTCTTAAACCTAAAGGATCATTGGACATTTCTGCAATCTCTGTTGCTCATGTCAATTACAAAATTGAAAATTCCTTTCCTCTTTTGCTCCACTCAAGACTGAGAATAAAGACAAACCCAACCCCCTTAACTTAAACTGAAAGACCATGGATTGGCCCCTCCCTCTCTGTGAAAATGTAAAGGGACCAGTGGCCACGTGAGTGGTTCATCCTCAGTCACGGCTCCACATGTTGACTGTCCCCAAAGAGACTTCTTTTCTAAGTCATTATAGATACAGCTACCAGAAGTCTAGACATTATGATGTGTCCCTCCTGATGTCCATCCAGTATGATCTACACAACCTCCTCTAGAAGATTACGGTTAGGTAACTAGAGGGCTGGTTGTCCTCATTAGCCTCCCTGATTGGGGATAATCCCTAGATCAAGGACTATTAGGTCGGAGCATAGGGAGCTATTAAGAACCAAAGATCTTTAACTCATGAACAGAAGCTATTATATGGTTGAACCTGGAAAGTGAGGTATATGTGGGAAAGAATGCTTAGGATAGTGGGCAAGAAACCAACACATTTGCTGATCTGGCATTTCGGGGGAATTATGGGTGGAGGTGGACTTTGGAATTCATCCTAAGTTGGCTTTGTTGTGCACTGGCTATATGCACTTGGTTAAAATTTTCCATCTCTGTACCTTGATTTCTATCCATGTGAGCTACAGTAGACACAGTATCTGTGTTGGAAGGATTCAATGATAAATAACATTTTCAAAACGATAACTGTGTCTTAGCAGATACTGGCTATTAGTTTCAGTGTAGTTTTTGGTACTTCTGGGCACATGCAATGCCCCTACTGCCAACACCCTGGAACCTTCTTCATCCACGGGTCATAGGTGATGTTCCATCTTGTAACTCATTTCAGAGGCTGTATCTCCACATGTTCTGGGGGTTATTAAAAATGGAACGATCATTCAGTTACATCTCAACACACTGAGAAAAGGTTTGTTTTTCCCATTCGTGTGTGCATCCGCAGAGGCTGCAATCACCAACTCTCAAAGCCAATTAGAGTCAGCGAATCACCCACGGACATAAACTTAATAAAATTTTCTGACATAATTATTTCCTAGAAAACACAAGGTAACTAGAGAGGCACAGGCTCAAATGAAATGACTAGCTTCATCAGCTTCTCAATTCCCAGGCTTGGACCTGGCGAGCTCCCCCTTCTCTGCCTTCTAAGGAGGGTTTACTTGTTTTTATTTGATTGATTGCTAAATGCTGGCCCATGGTGTTAGCAGTACCTTAGAAAGCTCATTTGGGCTTGTTCATCTGTATCTAGGCAGATTCATGCCACAAGTATTCCAGACTAGATGGGCAGCTACACTGCCTGAATAGCCAAGGAAGCGGACCCCTTATTCTTCTCCTTTGTGAAAGCTAGGCTATTTTAACTGAGCTGTGGTCAAGGGAAAGCTGGGAAGCAGAACTGGTGTAGAGGACAGAGGGCTGCCCTAAAAGACAAGCAAAAGCTATCTTCTTCCCCAGGCTCCCAGCAAACAACAGCCTGTCTGAGGGATGGAGCATGAGCAGAGATGAACAGATTTCTCCTTCCATAGAATCAGCTGTTCTGCTGGTGTGACCTTTTTGATCATGCTTGGTTCAAAACTTTGAGAACTCAAGGACCTGGGAGCCTTGGTGACAGCTCCCTTTTATTATTATTTTTTCCAATTCTGTTCTAAATTCATCTGCTAACATCCAAGGGGGCAGACACCAAAGCCTTACCAGGCTCCTCCCTGCTTTGTGCTCATAGAAAGCATGCATCAGGGTGCCTGCACAATACAATTCCAAAGCAATTTGTGCCAGGCACTGTGATTTATAGCTCAAGACTCAGCACACAATGATCCATAACAAGGTACCATCCCATGCTGATGCTTTGAACCGAAGGAAACTGAAGGGCCTTGGAAGTGAGTCCTTTGACCTCCCCATGACCTGGTTTTCTCTTGTGCATGGTCTCTCTCCAAACAAACCACAGGAAGAATTTCTCTTCTTTGAGGTGGCTCATGGAAACTATGTGCTTTCTTTCCCAAAGTCAGCAACGATACCTAGAAATGTCACTCCAGCCCAGTGGTTCTCAACCTTCCTAATGCCGAGAGCTTTTTATACATTTCCTCATGCTGCAGTGACCCCCCCAACCACAAAATTATTTTCACTGCCACCTCAAATTAATGTTGGTACTGTTATGACTTGTAAATATCTGTGTTTTTCTGATGGTCTTTGGCGACCTCTGTGAAGGAATAATTCCCCAGGTAGAGAACCGCTGCTCTAACCTGCCTGTGTCTTTCTGTGTAGGAACCTGTGGCCTGCTGGTCTTAGGACCGTTGAGGAAACTTACCTAAAAACGTCTGTCTGGATAACAAAACCATTGTGAAATATCAACCTGGGAATGCCTGCTTGTTATCACCGTTAACCTATCAATCTGCCTCACTATGTAAGGACTCTGATCAGCCAACTCATCTACGCATTTGTCTGCATTATCTCACTAAGCTCTGCAATCAATTCCTGCAGGAATAGGTGCTGGTCCTATTCTGTATATAAGTACGCTGAAGTTCAAAAATATTATATAGTTTTAGCTCATACAACTAACAATCCACAGTGTGATAGGTCTGAAAAGAGGTGCCCTCCTCTAAAGACCGAGCCTTCTCCACTCTTAAAGTGTTTCTGCTGTAGGTCAAACAGAGAATATATGGTTATTAAGCCCTCCTCACAGTACCTAGTACCCAGCTGAGCATGGACTTGATCCTCGTTTTCATTTCTCTATCTGTCATTTAGAACTACGGCTTCTGAAGTCAGTGGGACAGCACACATAACTTCCAGCAGCTGCTCTGTCCATTTCTGGCCTTCATCCCATCTTGTTACTCCGCTGGCGCTGGCATCCTTGACCACTGTGCACCAAACAAAAAGGCAAGAACCATTAGTTTTGGGGAACTGTCACAGGTATGAAATGAATGTAGAAAATTTGGCTCTCGGCCTGATGAAACTTGACAAGTCGAGCAAGCACATGCTGTTGGTCAAATTTGGAGATTTGTCACAAGACCTCTGGCTCCCTAGCTCCACATTCTTTGGGTGCTTGGCAGCCTGGTCAGTATATAGCATTAACTTTAAACTTTCCAGCCCCGTTAGCATCCCAGGATTGTTAAATACACCGAGGTACTTGGTAATTCATCTTGCTCAACATTTTCACAGCTCAGTAAGCATGCATGCCTTATCATAGACATCACATTAATGTTTAACAAACATTAACAGCCTCTGTGGGCTCCATTTTCACTTACCTGTCATGAAATGTACTATGCATATACAAATAAACAATTCATGCAGAGGTAATGTTTCTTGCTTGTCTCCGGAAAGACAGTCCGGGCTCACGTTGTGTTAGTTAGGAGAGAAGATTCCCGGTGTTTAGAGCCTGAGTGATTGGGATTCCCAGCCCTGGTGAGGCCTCCTCCCATTCAAGACCCACAAGATCACAGCCTGCCTGACAGTTCTCCAAGTAATCACAGCAGCACTTCTCATTCCCTGGGGATATGTGTCTTCAGTTTGCACGGCGCTCCTTCCTGTGTTTATAGTCTGTGGTTGCTGGTTCAGCGGGTTGCTAAGTTCTGTGAGCAGTCACTCCTGTACATTGAAGTTTATGCTGTGGTTTATTCTATACCTTTTTGGTTTTGCTTGCACTTTTTTGGGATTATTTTTGTAGGGGTATGCCATCTGTTAATACTGTATAAAGGTATGCCTATAGTTTAGCACCAGGATACCATTGTCCATTGGATATCTCCTCAAAAACCAGCAGACAAAACAAGCCTGCTATATCAGCAGTGGGAGTGTCCTAAACATATGAAAGAGGAAATACAAGCTGTTCCTTATTTCTGGTTGCCTAGAGGTCTCCCTCTGAGGCCAGATGTAAAAATGGAATAGTAGACTCTTGGTGTTCTCCACAGTGCAGATTCAGTGAGCTTCTATGTGGAGCATGCTAAATGATACAGACTGTCCCAAGCCTCATCACTCAGATGCACATAGTTAGAAAAATAGGACCCAGAATCACTATCTATATTCCTCTTCTCTCTGTGTCTCTCTGTTTCTACCGTTGATTCTGCCTCTCTGTCTCTGTCCCCCTCTGCCTCTTTCTCTTTCTCTGTCTCTCTCTCTGTCTCTCTCTCTCTCTCTCTGTCTCTCTCTTTCTCAACAAGGTTTCATGTACTCCAGGCTGGCCTTGAATTCACTATGTAGCCTTCAATGAACTCTTTATTATCTTGCTTCAATCTCCCAAAGGTTGGAATTATGGTGGCATGGGCCACTTCTGATGTCAAACACCTTCTTGCTTTGCTTTGCTTTGCTTTGCTTTGCTTTGCTTTGCTTTGCTTTGCTTTGCTTTGCTTTGCTTTGCTTTGCTTTGCTTTGCTTTGCTTTGTTCATTCCTTCTTTTCCTCCTTTCCCAGAAACAGGTCGCAGTGTTGACCAGGAATGCCATCCAGTGCTCTGTCTGGATAGGCATGAGTTTCTGTTCCCACAGTGCCCACCATTCTCCCACTCATTATTTCATGTAATAAACAAAGCTGACAACGACAGAGTAACAAGAGAAAGGGTACTAAGGTATTCAGTCAGTCTGATGTAACCACCATTAAATTGTCTTTGCATTAAATGAAAATAAACATTCATAAAGATATGCAACTGGGGCATAGATACATAGGAAAATGCCCCAGAGTTTTCCTCTTCAAAATATGGAAAGATAGACTGAGTTACACAGTTTACTTGGGGTTGGGGGAACAGATATTGTAGATGAGAATCTATCTCTTATACCCCACCCCATCTTGTGTTTGTTTGAGACAGTGTCTCGGTATGTAGCTGTAGCTGGCCTCTACTTTACAAATCCTTCAGCCTCAGCCTCTTCTAAAATTAGAGATATGTACCACTATATATACCCAGTCAGATCTATGCATTAAGTAGGGGAAAGGTGTCTCTGAGTGAAGAATATAGATAAATGCTCCCTTCTGAAGTAAACTGTGGTAAAGATTGTAGCCAGCAAACTTCAGGACTACATTCAGCTGCATGTAATGGAACATTCTGAAGCACTGGCCAAATGAAGAGCATGGAAACACCACACGGCTGTCCAATTCTGACTTGATAGTCTATCATCTAAATTAGAAGGGTTTTCCCCCTCATGTTCATGGCTGAGTAGCATCTCAAACATGTTTTAGGCAGAAGAAATGGCAACCCTCCCTAGGCGCCTCTGTCATGTCCTGCTAACAGGACTCAGCCACACAGTTCTACTGGTGTCAAGAAAACTTGAAAATCGAGTTTTAGTCATTGGAAGTGAAAAAGTGGAAGGGAGAAGAAGATACACGTATGGCGCATGAATTCGACTTCATGTCACATACATGGCAGGGATATGGAAAGCTGTTTGAAAGAGGCACGGATGGATGTGAACACTCAAAGTCATGCACTTACATGGACCTGCAAGCATGTAAAAGTGCCTCTCTTGGACCATGACAGTAACGTGAGTCATCCCAGGTAGAAATTTCATGTATGGAAGGAGTCACTTTGATGACTATCGGAACCCAGAGTCGCACACAGCATGCACCCCAAAACCACGCCATGTTTTCCTCTGGCGGGTTGCATGCAAGACTGTTGAATAAATAATAAAATTTTATCTCTTTGCAAGAAATCACCCTAGAGAAAAACCCAACGAGCTTTATAAGTAACTTAATTCCTATATTTATAGAGTCATTAAGAACACTTGAGTTTTTCGATCACGCTTTATTGCATAGCAGAGAGGACACTCTCACACTGTAATAACATTGGCAGTGTTATAACTTCAACAAGGTTTCAGAATGTATCTCTGGTGAATTCCAGGGTCTCTTCTGTATAATAAACCACTCGCTGTATGGTCAGAGACCACAGTACTATCCTTAGACAATCATGGCAGAGATTAATGTGGGCTACACTGATTAGAAAAACTCACCACTTGCTTCTGGAGTATGGTAATGAACACACAAGAAGATACTTTTAAAGGTTAGATTACATTTTCAAAGGAACAGCAGCCTCACAATTCAGAAGCCTGTCCACGTCTTCTTTCTGGAATGCTTTTGGGGAAACACCAAAACAACCCCGAAAGACCACTAAGATAGCCAAAACAGGTCTGGCAGAGTCCATGTACTGAAGTATAAATATTTTATTCCTAAGGAGACCTCGGTCTGAGACTGTTTATTCTGGCGTCACTTAAGTGTTTGCTAAGTGATTGTCTGGTCTCTTCATTCAAAGGTGGGTAGGGATGAATGACAAAAGCTGGGCTGTTGATAGCAGCAGTAAATTGTCAGAACAGAATGAGCCCAAGAAAGGAAAAAAGAATCGTCTAAAATCCAAGACCAAGAATTATGAAGACATTGCTCTGTTGTGCCATTAGTGAAGGGACATTAATAATACACAAGGGTTACTATAGTGGCTACTGTTTTCAATGCTCCAATGTTCAATGACAGTAAAAGGCTGACCTGGGCCTGGAAACATGGCTAACCTGAATTCATTTTCTAAATCCAAGCAGTAAGAGAGAAAAGACTCCCCAAAGATGCCCTCTGACCTCTACCTGTGGGCCACACTTGCACAAGCCTCCTCCACAACACTTTTTAAAAAACAAAACCTCTTAATGATTCTTTGTGAGTTTTCCCATCATGTACCCCAGTACCACTCATCTCCCCATTGCATCATATCCACCCTTTGCCCTTGCAACACACAAACAACAAAATAAAACAGAGAAAGCACCTCATCATGGACACTGTATCCCACTACTTCTTTTAAGAAAGATTGACTTGAGTTGAAGATCAGTGTGTGAGATGTCAGAGATGTATGGCCTACATTCCAAGAAAGAGCTTCACTTAAATGCCTACTGTTTCTCTTAAACAGGATAAGCCCCAGTTCGCTGTAAAATTCTCAAGGAGAATTCAGTTTTTGGCTAAAATCAGGAATGATGTTACTGCAGCTTTATAACCAAAGGTCTGTGTATAAGTTCAATTCGTACAAACACAAGAAAATAATCAATGTTCAGAGAGGTATTCATCCCTTTTTAATTATACTCCATTTCAGACAAACTGTAAACATGGCCATCAATGAACACACATTGAAATAAACATGTGCAAGCACATTTATTGACCCATACCAACTCCTTAAGTTCATTCAATTCCAGTGCAAATTGGTTCCAAAGCACTTGTACCCTCAACCCCCCTTCCTCTCACATACAACATAGGCTGGGCTGGACCAGACAGAAAACAGAGCAACCAAAATATATCACTCGTTCACCACAACCATATGGAGCTCTCAAACATGTTTTAATCAGTGGGGTCCAAGCGAGCCGCAGAATGCTAACGCTTCACTTCCAGTAAACACACATTAAGTATTTCCCATTAGAGAGGTATCGAGTAACAGTCTTGAAATCAGGTCTTCCCAGATGAGTTCTCTATTCAGTAGCCCTAAAGCTTAAAAAGGTATGCAGTATAGGGTGCTGGGTAGCCCCGACAGGATTTGATACTGGGTTAGTTGGCAACCAGTCCTTCTCACATGCCTTTGATAGCAAGAACGCTTTCTCCTCCAGTGCCATTAAGAGAGTGTCTTCTGTTAGCAGTTGCTGGTCAGGTCTGGTGACACTGCCTGTCCCAAGACCATTGGCACTGCATGTGGTATAGGAAAAAGAAGAAATAGCCACCTGCCTGAGGCCCAGCATCTGCAGAAAGACCAAGGTTTGGGGAAAGTAAAAGATTGAAGAAGGTCTCTGTGAATGAGAACAATGGAAACTTTCATCACTATTAGCCCTGACTCATCATCTTCATAATGATGATATTACCTCTTCCTTTTTCACAGTATTTCATATAAAATAAAGCCCTGTGCCAAGCACTTTCCATGCATAGATGTTCCCATTTAATCCCGTGAGGGAGCTATTATTTTTATTCTTAGGAAAGAGAAGAATAAAGAGACTTGCCCAAATGGTAAAATTAAGGTTTGAACGGAGACATCCGGTGCCAAATCCATAAACCTTTGTTCTTTCTGGCAATTATTCTCGTATTAGAATGTCTAGTCCCCTGCTGTCCTCTAAATTTCCTTTCATGCCATGCCTAAGTGCTAGGACTCTAGCATTCATGTGATTGGTGTAAGTCGAGGACAAAGGTGACTGAACAGTGGGAAAGGACTCTCCTCAATGGATGTGTCTGGTGCACAGGATCAGGCACCCAGCCCCAGCTTTTAAGTCAGTCCTGGATAAGCTTACCCAACCCTTTCTGGATTCCTGTGAGCCACATGCCGCTCAGCCCGCACATGCCCCCATGACTTTTTTAAAAATTTATTTCCCTATAAAGTAGATTCATTCTTTCTACTGAGATCATTCAACATCAGCTTCCCTTGGGTCCTAGTTCCCAGATCTTCACTAACAACATCATCCTTTGAATTCTTTGTCCCACGGAGATGGGGCCAAATGCTCAGTAGGACCATCAAGGGGACATGCACCATAAGGAAAGAGGGGGCAGGACAGCTGTTCATCATCTGTCCCATCTATACGATATATATATATATATATATATATATCAGGGAAAAGGAAGACCCAGTGCACTGTCTGTCCTCTTTAGTCAAACTTCAGGAGTTTACTTCTTTGTCCCTGTGCCTTGCTCCTTTGAGGCCCTGCCCATTCATTTCTTTGCCATCTTGGTGGTTTCTGCTATGTTCTAGGCTGTTAGGTGACTTGTATACTTAGGGAACCAATCATGCCCACCCTCTATGCTTCTTCCCTTCCTGACTTTCCACCACACCCTTTTATTACAGTTGCCCTTTCCTTAAAACCACACACAGCCATTAGCTTCTTACGGCCTTTCCCAGGGTTGTCCCTCCATGCTCGTGGGAACCAAACCGAGCTAGCTAACTTTCCCACCTCTTCCAAACTTATCACCGACACCTTCAAAGCTTGCCCTCTTCCAACCCACACAATGAGTTGAGGGAAAGGGAGGGAAATTGGTTCTTCCGGAGTCTGGGATAGAAGAGTGGTTGATGTGGAATACTGGGAGCTAGAGGAACATTAAGGTCAGCCCCCAGGTGAAGAGTAGAGCTGCTCGGGCGGGGCAGAGCCTGAGAGCCATAGCCCCAGAGGGTTGAACAGGAGTTAAAAAAAAAAAAAAAAAAAACGCTCAGGCCCCCGGTGAGGAGAGGTGGGAACCTGGAGAAGGAATGAGTCACACGGAATAACACACTACCTGGGGAGATGCAAAGGAGGAGTCTCTGCAGAGCAAGTCAAGGCAGGAGAAGCAGGAGTAAGAGATGAGTCCCGGGGCAGGAGTCGGGAACTCCTGAACGACCATGAAAGAGGAGACTTGGAGGAATACAGAGAGACTTATATGTTAAACAAGAGGACAGGTGGGATGTATAGTGATCTGCAAGGGCTGAGACTACATTCAACTATGTAGACAGCATTGACAGCATTCTTCCTCTCCCCCTGCCCCTCCCCCTCCTCCCCTCCCCCCCCTCTCTCTCTTGTGTGTGTGTGTGTGTGTGTGTGTGTGTGTGTGTGGTCCGCCAGGTATAAAGCCACCATAGCTGGCTTCTGCTACTTACTCTCTGTGGTCTGAGATTGGAATGTCCCTCAAGAATCGATGAGTTTAAACTTCACACCGTGACTTACTTCTTCAACAATAAATGTTAGGTGGCAAACCTGGACTCAGATCCAATTTTACTAGTTAGTAGGAAATTGAGCTGTATTTGATTAGTATTTATCTAAAAAAAAAAATGCATCTCCATGATATCACGTGAGGACTAGCATGCTTCTCCACGCCTTGGTGTGCTTCTCTGTCAAAGACAGATAATAGCATCAGTTGGTGGTAATTAGATGAAGATACAAACTTTAAGAGTGCGTTAACCTAGTAAACATCAATAAGCATTAGCCATTTTCAGTAATAATAATTACTTCAATATCAAATTTAGAGCTTAATGCTTCTTCACCAGGCAGCACAAAGAACCCACTCACTGCTCTATGCTCCAAAGTCCATGGTGAAATAACGTTCTGTCTCTAACACAACTGCATTGGGGCTCATGCTTACAATTCTACCTGGTCCTCGAAATCCCATCTTTACTGATGAATAACTTTGGCCATGCCTCATCTGAGTCTCCAAGCCTCAGCCACTCTGTAAGTCAAGGATGACTGTTCCAGCAGAGCCGAATGTGAGGCACGATCACGACACAGGGTCCCTGTGGGTCAGTGAGGGATGGAGTCGTCACGTGTAGAGCTCTTAGCTTTGCCTTAGACCTGTTCTTGGATTATAGCTCCAAGTATGAGGTCACACCAACTCTTCCACGGAATGAATGGTAAGTGCTTTCGTCTGTTTATCCTGAGCTTCTCCAGACCCTGGGACTTGTCATGCAGAGAGGCCCTGGTTTTTACTGCAAGGCCTGCCAGCAAATCTGGGTGAGAGGGTACTTCTTTCATTTCATGTAGAAGAGGTGAGGTGACTTGAAACAATTCTGATGTCCTTGTGGCTTTTGAACTTCACATTAGAAAGAACTTCTTGGCAGGAGAGAACTTTTTTCATTCAAAATAAAACCGCTTTGTTTGTTTGTTTATCTATGGTCCCTTGGGTTTCTGGACAGGTGGCTCTCAAGAAGAATGTTAATAGGTTTCAGAAGAGGATCACACTAGAGAAGAATGAGAACATCTTCTTCCATGTGCAGGTGGATTGCAGGATTTGCTGCAAAGAGCCTGTAAGACACGTTGGGCACAAAGGAGGCCAGTGTCTGGAGGTGGTTTCGCTGAGGTTGGTTGGCCTGTTCCTTTTCCAAGTAAGTAGCTGAGTGATACCAACAGCCCTGCAGCCAGATTACATGTTGCTACTAAGAAACCTGTTATGTCATCTCAGGGGGAAAAAAATCTGCACAAACACGCCAAGTTTCTTGAGAAAAATCAAAGGCCCACTCCTCTCTTTCATCTTTCTGGCTCTGCAGAGCCCAGGCTCCCAAGTTGCCACATGTGGCTCAATCTTTGCATTGAGATCAACAGGGCTTATCAACTCAGAAGATAGGGATAAAGCCAAGAAGTACAAACTGCATTGGTGACACATTACTGCTACAGAGACTAACTCTCCACCAGAGAAGACAGAGGGCACACAGGCCCCTTCCTTTTGATGGAGCCTAGAGTAGAAGGGAGAATTTGTTTTAGTGGCTGGGCACTGAATCCAATGGGCTGATGGAGTTTGAGTGTCTTTTTTCTTTTGGTAGTATATAATGCATGACTTCAGGGTGATTTTTTATGGTATCTGTGGCCACGTGTTCAAGCCTGGGAAGAGAATTAGAGTTGATATTTGGGGATTTTTCTGTCTCATTCAGCAACACCTCTCACTGGGCTTAACCCATTAGGAGTTCTTGTGATACCCAAATTTAAGACCACCAGAGGGCCCTGCTGGAAGGAAGTGATTCACGTGTTCAAATAACAGCCAGTCAATGTGTCTGTCCTCTTGATGAGTTGTCTATATTGGAACAGTTAGCCACATTCCTCCCAGGAGGTAGTTTGCATCAAAACAATAATGATCGTCACTGCCTTTTGTCTATGAGTTTCTGTGGTGAACAGGCAGGTGATCTGGAGTGGAGAACCGGAAGCCAATGTGTTTTCTTGAGGAATGGCAGCTTGGGGCTGCCCATCTTCTGTCATATCTTCCTGAGGCTTGGTGAAGTAGCTTTCATCACTTCCCAGATGAACTCTCTAAACTCATGAGCCTGCTGCCAGGACAAAAAGAAATGATGAAAGCCCAGAGAACCAGCAAGTTAATCAGGACAAGGAGTCAATTGGAAGGGCCTCCCTTTCCGCTTGACTGTGGGAAAGTGGTTTATCCCTGCCCTCCTTGCTACCCCATAATGATATTCTGAGCATTAATAAGAGGTCTGGCATCTACAGCTAACTCCTCAGATTAAAAACAAACAAACAAACAAACAGAAACCTCTTCTATGTGAATAAAGTCAGGGTGAGGCAGTGGTGGGACAGTGGATGCTGGCACCCAAGGAAGGAACTAACAGGAAGCCCAAACAGCAGCCATACTGAAGATCATGGAAGATTATCAAGCACTTACTAGGCACTGTCTAGAGCATGAGACAGACATGAAAATGACCTGATGAAGTTGATTTAATCCACCTGGTGCTATAGCACAGCACCACAGATTGAGATTAATTTTCTCATGGGTCTAGAGGATGAAGATTGTGCAAGCACAGTCATGTTCAGGGGCACACCCTCTTCTGGAGTGCATGCTAGTGTCTTCTTGCACTCTCGTGTGCTATAAAGGCGAGCAAGAGACAGACGTGTCTCCTCCTGCTCTTTCTTTCTTTCTTTCTTTCTTTCTTTCTTTCTTTCTTTCTTTCTTTCGTTTTGTTTCTTTGTTTTTTGTCAGATTGGATCTTACATTGTATCCAGGCCTACATATCATTATATATAATAAGTTGGCCTTGAACTCATATCAATCCTCCTGCTTCAGCATCCTCCATGATGTGACTATAAATGTGAGCCACTGCACCCATTTCTCCTCCTGTTTCATAGTGGCATTAATCCTATGAAGACAGCCATAACCTTGTGATTTCAGGTAATTTAATATCCTCCCCCCAAGGTCCCTGCTTACAAATACTGTTAGGTTGGGATTAAGATTTCAACAGAGGGATTTTGAGAAAACACATTCAATCCATAATGGAAATAGATGCAATTTTGATCCCTAGTTGCCATAAGAAAATGAGGCACAGAAACACTAAATAACAACTTAAGGCTATGTAAGCAATAGTCAGTTGAGCTGGACCTTCATATTCACACCATCGGGCTCATAACTACTGCTGCCTGCTGCCTTCAGCGTGAGTCTGTTACAGCCCCTGCATCCTGTTAAAGCTGTTTCTGTAAAGTAGAAAAGAATTTACTTGGATAAATTTTGTTTCAGAAGCCAGGATTCTCTCTAACATTCTGGCCGTTAGGAATCTAATAAGCTCAGGATGAGCTGACCTCGAGTTGTTTCTGTCCCCAGCCTCTCTACCTCCCTCACCCCATGACTTCTGATGCTTGCCTGACATATCTCACTACTTCCTCTGGAGGAGGTCTTTGGGACTTCAAATACAAATGTCTATGATGGTGGCAGGGTCAACCGCTGTAGAAGGTCTGTGGACTTGGCACTATGCCAGCCATCCCAGAGGCTAATTTATAATGGGAGATAGCCCAGATGGGTTCATCTGCACCTGTCAGAATTCCACAGCATCCCCCCTCTCCCCGCCCCCCTCCCCTCTCTCATACTGCAGTCAGAGTTCAAATAAATGGCAGGTTCCTTGTACCCAGAGAGCTGCTCAAGGCAGCCAGCAGCTCTCTGCCTTGTGGCAATTAGCAGAGTTCCCGCGGCTCCTTAAGCAATGTTGATGGGCCCTTGTCTTTCATTAAGCTGCCTGAGAGTCAATCCCTTGATGGATCCCAGAGGGAAAATCAAGAAGGAAAGAGTTTTATTATCAGACATAGTCTAAGGGTGACCAACTTAAGACTTACCTAAAAAAAATGATAATTAAATATTTCTCCAAGGAGCAAATTAAGATAAATACCCTAAGAGTCATTCCACATAGATATGTCTAGAAAAATGTCCAATTAGTATAATATATACCACATTTCAAGGGCCTGGGGGGGACTCTTTTTTTTTTTTCTTTTTAAAGAAAAAAATCATTGTTGATACTCCAAGGTTCTATGGAATTTTTTTTTTCTCTTTCTTTTTCTTTTTACATGCTCAGGAGCAATCTGCTTTCTCAAGGGAAGTACCAGGATATAATTTAGCAGACCAAAATCCTGTTCCAAGTCAGATTCTGAGAATGGATGGCTTCTTGACAAGTCAGAACTGCGGTTAATTTAGGACAATGAGCGGAAGCAGATGAAAAGGACAGAGCTTATTGTCAACTAAGTTCGTGCTACTGAAGTGACTGGAACAACCCTCGGGCATCTGCCTTTCTAGAATAAAATAAAACGAGCAGCCACTTTTTCTGGAAAGAAAGCAACGATCCCCCTGTTCTGAGGTTTTCCCTGGCCTTCTAGAAGGCTTGGCCAATCAGGTTTTCAGATGAACATCCTTGGAGCAGTGTTAGTCTAGAGATTTAAAGGGCTTGGAGTTGATCCTTGAGTGAGAGCCGTCTACACATCTCACCTCGTTAATCTTCAGGGAGAGGGCGAGTTTTACAATTGAGCCATTATGTGGATAGGGAAAACTGACTTGGGGAGTTTTATAGCAACCATGAAGGGCCTGAGATCCAGCCCCCAGGCAGGGCTTCCTCCTCCCACCTGGTTGCAGGATGCCTCGAGCATCGGTACTCTGCAGAATCAGCCTTTTCTTGAAAGAAAGTTAAGTTTCCCGAGGAACAAAGGTCAACTCAATTTTCCAACCTAAGGTTTTTCAAACACTCCTCACATACCAGGTCCAGAGAAGATCAGTGAGCTGCTGAACCAGTCTTTATTTGGCTGTCTGAGAGTCTAATGCGTCTGCAGCGCTTTGGGAAAAAATTAAGAAAACAACCGCTTGATGCCTTTGACACATGAAATGTCTACCAGGATCTTTTTTTTTTTTTTCCTACCCACGATCAAGGTTGATATGAAAATCCGCTGCAGGGAGAAGAGGAGAGACTTCTCAGTGCAATGCAAATCCCTCAAGTTCAAGGCAGACACTGCCCCACCCCCTCCGCTTTTAGCCAGGAATAGATCATTTCTAACCCATCACCGAGAGGAGCATGGCAGAGCCCTCATTATCTCCTAGCCATGCTTTCCAAATCAATCAGCTCCCTGCTATACTGCTGAGCTTTTTCATTTAAATGTCAGCTAAAGTTAGAGTGTTTAAAAAAAAAAAGTAACTCAGTAACTTTGGTTGACAATGTCACTTCTCCTTGACGGTGTTAAATACTAGGAATTCGTGCGCTAAGGTTCCTCCTTGATGTTTTCTGATACTGTCCCTAAACACCTGGATAGGGGCTCAAAAATTAAGAGGCTTCCAATTTCCTTTGTCTATAAATTGCCACTTTTCAGAACACAGAGGCAGTTTCTAAGGCTTTGCCACCTTGAAATGACCTTGTAATAAGTATCCTAAAAGCTGCCGACACCTGTAATATATAGGCTTTCTGTATGGGACTGCCACTCCACTTTCCTCCCTTTCATTTGGCATTACTAATTTGAGGAGGAGAGCAATTGTGATATTTTCTCTTCTTTAAAATGGGCATGTTACCAATGACACAGGAGGCAGAGCCCTAAGTGAATGAAGAGGAAGAGGTCTACCCTCAATGGCTTTCAAGCCTGCTAATTCCAAGCTAGTTACACTGAGATTTGACTGATGTTGCTCAGTAGCCTTTGGTGGGGGTGGGGTGGTGAGGGAGAGGGGGTTACTACGTGTTATGGACAGGACAGTCTCATTCATAGCCCGACCTTCCATTCCCCTGCATCTCCTGCCCATTAAACATCAGGACTCCTTACCAGTTACTGAGGTTCTGGCTCTCAGAACCTGATACCCTAACGTATTGCGCCTTGGTCTGCTGTATACTTTGAACTGGCAGAGACCGGAAGGACCTGGGACATAAGGTTCACCTTCTGTCCCTGTGTTCCTTTGCTTCCCCAATGTGAGTCATAGAGACCACAGTTTCTTTTTCCCCAAGACGGGTCATAAACACTAGAACTCAGACCCAAACCAAGCCGTAGTCATAAAAGGCCACTCCTGAAGTCTCATTCCAGGTTCCTTGTCCTATTCCTAAGAAGAAGAAGAAGAAGAAGAAAAGTTGCAAAGACCAAGAAGACCCGGACCATCAGACCTTGCTGTCCCGCCCCGATCTAGCCCACTCTCAACCTTGTTGCTGAGTCACATGGCTGTCAAATCTTCATAGAACCTTAGCATAAAAACACAGTTTCCCCTGAGCTTGGGGGTCTTCAGTTCTGAAGGCTGCCACACCATGTAAAACCTTGCATAAATAAACTTGTTACACTTTTCCTCATTACCCTGTCCTTTGCTGTGGTGGTGATGTTGCCTGTGACTTACAGGGGTCCAGGAGAGACCGTTCATTTTTCTGTCCTTACTCTGACAACCAAAAATACCTTCATACACTTCCAAACACTTCTGTGAGATGTAGTGCATACTTATTGAGACTAAATAAATCCAAAACTTCAAAATCCTAACACCAGATGAAAATCAAAACAAAGATTTTGCCAGTGACAATCTGTCCACATGGGGACTCTCAGAACATGCCTCCCTGTGTCGTTCCCTAAAGCTACACATCTGTTGGGTTGTTCATTTCATTGCTGCCGTCTGCTGATTTGATGCTTCCTGGGGGCGCTACTCTTCTGCTGCTGATACTGACCTCACCTGCCTACAAAGTAGCATCCTTGTGGGTGGTAGGTATCTTAGGGTAGGGCTTACTGTGTCCCCAGACGAAGCATGGTCCTGGGCGTGACAGATATCCATTCACTTTATTTAGTTTGAGATGAACTAAATCCTGAACCACTGACCAATAGTTTAGTAAAAAATACAATATATTAGAATTTTTTTCCTCATCTTCATAGGATAATGGATGTGATGGTATGAGTACCCAGCCTCTACCCCCGTTTATATGTTGATGTAAACACAACCAGAGTGATGATGTCAAGGGGCAGGGCCTTCTGTATTCCTGTAGAGAGAGACCCTTGAGGCTTGCCATACCTCTTTTACCTTGAGAGGACACAGCTAGAAAGAGCCATTTATGAGTCACAAGTCTCCTGGAGCCTTAACCTTCGACTTCCCAGCCTACAGAGTCTCTGTTGCTTATGACATCCCAAAGCTGCAGTATTCTGTTGTTAGCAATGTAAATGCCCCCAAGACAGTGCAATTCAATAGTGACACCATGGCCACTGGGAAGCTGGGTTCCTTTCATCATACTAACAAGCAGAAAAACACAGTGGAAGGACAGTGCTTAATTCTGTTACTGGGGCACCAGGTATATTAAAGTGAGACAAGTGTCCAGACATATAAACACACACACATATGCTACTTGTACACATACATGTGCACATATTCTCACACATACACATGTGCACACACATGCTACTTGCACACATACACACACATGCATACTTGTACATGCACATGTGCACACACATGCATACTTGTACATGCACATGTGCACACACATGCTACTTACACACATGCATACTTGTACATGCACATGTGGACACATGTGCTACTTACACACACATACAGATGCATGTACTACTTACACATATGCACACACGTATACACATGAAAAACGAATGCCAGTGTTTACCAGGAATAAAACATTTTCTCAAAATTTGATGATTGGGGTAGGGGCAGTACATCTTTTCCTTTTGAATCCATTCTAAATTTTTATTCCCATTGTTTCAAGGCTTCCATTGTTCCTCTTTTACCAAATTGGGTGTCCTTTCAAAGACATCCAACCACAGATGTTTCTTCCTCGTGGCCCACATTCATTCTAAGACAGCAAACCCAGACTACGAATTCCCTTCTATCTATCTGTGCTTGGAAAAAAAAAGGTGGGTCAGCTTGTGTTTTTCAAAGACCATTTTTCTTATTCACAGTAGGAGACAGAAATCGCAGTCGAGTCAAAGAGCAAGTCCAACTTCTTTCTACTTCTGTGGCCTTAGTAAAAGTCTTATCTTGTCAGTTCAGCATGGACAACCTTCAAATAAGGGGAAAAATGAGAAGCAAAACACATTCAACCATCAAGTTTAAGAGCAATTGAGCCTTAGGTCATCTGTAGAAATGTAGACAGGGACAAATTCCCATGGATTCAGTTTGTTTCTTCTCTGTCTCTATGATTGTAAGCAGCATACAAGTGAAAAGCCTCTGACCTGCTTGTCATGTGTGTTCCTTGAAGATGGGACTTTTAAAAAGGGAGACATGAGAGAAGGACAGGAGAGAGGGAGGAAGGGAGGAAGGGAGGGAGGGAGAGAGGGAGGGAGGGAGGGAGGGAGAGAGGGAGGGAGGGAGGGAGGGAGAGAGGGAGGAAAAGAGAAAGAACTGACTTTATTCACACACTAAATCCCTCACACAACCTCTTGTGACAGGGCAAGTCTGGGCATAGGGAGTTTCTAGGATGCCTGTCTGTCGAAAGCCTATACACAGGAGCAAACAGCAAGCTTTGTTTGAGAGCATGTGCCTTCAACAACCAACGTACACATTTGTACCGTCTAGGACCTTACAGCTGCCTATTACATCATTACATTTGGACTTACTTTCCACAGTCTGTAGGCAGTGGGGAGCAGAGAGTTGAATTTCGGACACCAGGATAATGAGCCCCGCTCCACCCCAAGACCAAAACAAAGGTCTTCTTTGATGCTCTCTGTGTCCACATCTCAGACAACTCATCTGCTGCTGTGAGACAAAGAGGAGAAAAAGGGGTCTGCCAGTCTAAGTAAAATTGCTCCCTCCCCCAAGAAGGAAAGTCTAGAACTGTTTCAAATCATTAGCCACTCCTTGCCAACCAGGAGAAGGCAGTGTAAGGATGCTGCTCACAGGGACCGCTAAACAGATGCAAAGGGACTAACTCACAGATACTGAACTCATGCCTCATCCTGACCTATACTGATCTTGATCATCACTAATATTTTATTCAAGCTAAAGTTAAAAAAAATCATGTTCTTTTCTCTTTTTTTTAAATTTTAATCAAAAGGATTAGTCCAAGCTGAAATCAATGTTGTCCAAATGAAACCTGAACCAGATTGACATCTAGTTCCCTTTCTCATCCCGAAGGCATCCCATGATAATTTGCCCATGGCAGTGGACAGCCAGTCTCCCTCTTGGTAGCTACTACACCAGTGACAGCACCCCTGGCAGGCTGGATGAATAATTTAACTCCAATCTGCAAATGTGGCCTCCCTGCTAGGCCATTTAAAAACCATTTACACAGTCCAGTTTGATTTTCAAGTGTTCAGACAGATGACGGGTCATTTGAACCTACCTGTCCAAGAGCATGTTTTTGTATTATCCTTATGCCTTGTATAAATCAGACCAAGAATGGAAGACTGGGCAGACCACTTGGCCACTTCACGTAATTGTTCTGTCTGGCCTGGGTGGATGAGAAATTCAGTGGTGTCAGCAGTGTTATTGGTGGTGCGTTTTACTTGGTGGGGGGAGGGGGAAGTTCCGTGGCCAGTGCCTTCACTGCTTTGCCTGACCGGCTCCATTTTTCTCCTCCCTCACGTACACACCCTCTTTAATTACTAACAGCAAACAGCGTATTCCACACACTTCACAACATCTGTTCTAGCCTTAATTAATCGCTCACACCGTCTCCATAGCAACAGTGCTTAGCAGGCTCAGACTCCACATTAGGAAAATCTTCCTGCAAGTGGGTGACTCAAAATATGGCCTTAACCGAGATATGTTTGCATTAATTCTAGTGTCAGAGCTAATGAGAACTTTGCACCGGGAGGTTTGCCTAGAAGGATCAAGTTGTATGATTACCGTGGTAAAAACAACAGCTTTAAACCGGGAATGGAAGAAAGCACTTTCCTTTTTGTTTTTTTTTTTTTTTCAAGATATTGCAAAGAAGATGAAGAAGAAGAAAATAAACCTGCACAGCTACCTTTATGTTGCAAGAGATTCCTATCCTGAGAAGATTGATGCCTTTCACGAGGCACATGACTGTTGTTTGCAGGGTAGTTAGGAGACCGCAAGTGTTTAAAGGCAGATCTTCAAGGGGTGCTCTGAGCCTTGGCTCCTCCGACTTTAATTAAAAGCCCATTGTCCTTTGCTGGCACCTGCGTATGCCTTACACCAATCACAGGTTGCCTTGCCAGCAGTGGCAAGGTGGACCCAAGCTTTCCAAGCAGGCTCTGGAGCTGCCAAGGGAAATGGCAAACTCGCTCCCGTGAATGTTTTAGCTCCCTGGCCCATGCAGACCCTCTCGCTGATGCTGGCTGCATTTATGTTTATATTTGAAGCTGTTAGGTTAGAGATTGTAAAAATAAGCCTTGGAAAGTGCCAGGAAGCCTGCTTAGGCAAAAGGTATGGAGAACACAGAAAAAAAAAAAAAAAAAAAAAACAGGAGTCAGGCACTTACACCTGAGTGGTATTTCAAATCAGACCAACATATATCCGTCGTTAAATGTTTAACTTGAGTTGCTAGCCAGAGGTAAACCATTCACTGAGTGACCCGTTCCTTCCTCCTTCACTGCCCCCATCCACACACAGGCAGGTAACACAATGAAGTCATCTGAGGAGAAAGAAGGGAAGAAAAAAAAAACCCAGACAAAACTAACAAGTAAGCTGAAAATGAATTTTAACAGACAAGTAAGATTCCTTTTATAGAAAAAGAACGTCGTCCTCCTCCTCCAGTGAGCATCTGGAATGGGGAGAGCCTCCTAAATGCTCCCTGGAGCTGAGACTCCCTGCATCCCTGCGCACAGCTGACACCTGAGCTGGCTAGAGGTGGAGGTAAATTAAAGGCCTATGAATTAAAATTCATTAAGAGGATGGGAGCTGGGACTTTTGCAGGAATATAAGACATTTTTTTAAAAAATACAACTATAGAAGCTAGTACAATTAGTAAAAAGAGAAAAGAAAAGAGAAAGGAAGGAGGGAAGGAAGGAAGGAAGAGAGAAAGGAAGGAAGGAAGAGAAAAGAAGAGAAAAAAGTGTTGGTTGTTGGCAGTATTTAAAACTCATGACTTGCCCGCCTTTCCAAGAGTTATATCCTGGGCAGATTATTGGAATTCAAGTAATGCCACATTGAAGTTTCTCAGCCATGAAGCTACACAACCAGTGAACCGTGGTCCCACTTAAAGTTCTCCTGCCCCAAGCCATGCATGGTCAGCCACTTGAAGTGACTGTTGTGAACCCAGCAGCGAGAGTCTGAGAGCTATGGCTGGGTCTCTTGTTCCTGTTCTTCTGCACATGCTGAGACGTCCAAAGACTCTTTCCTTCCTTCCTTCAGTATCGAGCTTGGAGCTCTTCCTCTGAGCTGAGAATCCTGTACCCTTGGGTCTTGGATGTCTTTCCTTGACACAGGAACATGAGCTTTGAAAACCTGAAGAAGGCCCTGGCTGGTTTGTTTCTCAAGCACAATCATGCTTGTTTCTTCCTCACCCCTCTACTCCACACATGTCACTTTTAGAGTGCTTGCTGTGAACCATTTTGTGTCCTGGGCTTGTTTCATATAGTTCTCCATATAACTCTGCAAGGAATAGCTTCTGCCAATGTGCCCACTTTATAGATAAGCAACTTAGCCCAGAAGCAAAGCTGAAGGCCTGTCCAGCTGCCAGCTGGCAGTAGGTTCCTCTCTCATTGGCCTCCAGGGGCACAGGTGTTGCCTAGTGTGAGCCCACACTCTATGAATGGGATCCTTGGGGTGGTGGAAGCCAGGACTGCTAGAGGCATTTAGGAAGCAGAGCTCAGGTCTGTTTGGCTTTCCAGTATCTTCTAACTGCCCCTTTTACTCTGGTAAAGGGATTTGCTTTTCTGTTGCCTGCTAAAACCATGACGGATGTAACTTATAGAAGAGTTCACTTGGGCTTATGGTTCCAGAGGCCTATTGTGGTGGTAGGGAGATGCAGCAACAATTGTCAGGCAGGAATGGAAGCCAAGGACTCCCATCTTGAATGGTAAGCATGAAGCAAAAAGAGCAAGCTAGAAATAGCAAGTCTTTAAACTCTCAAAGGCAGCCTCCAGTAACATACTTCCTAAGCAAGACCATACCTCCTAAACCAAACCAAAGAATGCCAGCAGCTAGAGATCCAATTGCTTGAATGCCCAAGAGTATGGGGGATCTCAATCTACCACAGGAATATCTGTGCAGAGGAGACAGTCTGGAAAGAGCATAAATGTTTCCTCATATCAATCATAAGTTTCTGGAATCTTCCATCCACGTGCCTCATCCCTCTCTCCCTCCATTCCTCCTACCCTTCCTTCCTTTCTTTCTTTCTTTTGATTTATCATTACCTAATGATAAATGAAAATGGGTTCTGGGGGTGGAAGCAGAGTTGACAAGAGGAGAAAGCAGAGACAGAAAGCACAGCAGCTTCTTCCCTCCTCCCTCCACCATCCTGCGTTGTGTGTCATCACACAAACTCTCAGCTTAATCCCAAAGAAGCACTCGGATGCTCTCTTCTGAAAGTCCACTATAATCTGCACCCTCAGGGGATCCCAGGGACCAATTTACTTATTCTTCATTACAACTCCAGACCAAGGAGGCAGACATATCAATGCCCATTTGACTAGAATCCACATTGCTGGGAGAGGTTGGTATAGAATGGGGGACAGAAATTGCATTACACTTTGAGAGCATGCTAATATAGAAACCAATATTCCTCTCCACTCCATAGTCTGGCTTTTTGCAGAACTTGGTCAGTTACCAGGGAACGACGGGTGACTTCCTTGTTTCCCCGCTCCATGTATAAGGGTGATTGGAGAGGCAAAAAGACAATTTCACAGGATACTTGATCCAGGAGAAGAAACCCATTATGGGCACCTCCAAATGCCTGCTGCCACATCTCTGTCTTCTCATTTTCTATTTCCAGACTTAGACTCACATGTGGCTCTCTCTCCCTTGATGGAAATGTCTTCTCTGCCTACTCTTTCTATTATTCAAGCCTCAGGCATCCCTTTCTTTAGCCTGCTCCCCCCAGTCCTACACATACCAACCACTAGCATCCTCTTCCTCTGAGTTCTCATGGCAACCTGCACGTCTCCATGTCATTTTCCCTGCCATTGTTAGCATTATCTGCTCATCAGTCAGTGCAGATGTGCACGTGCCTTCTCATCTTCATTTTGTCCCTGACAGAACACTTCGCCTCTTGCTTGCAGTCAATAAATGTTTGTTGACCACGTCAGTGACAGGACATTTAGGGATGCAAATAAGTTGAAAGCTAACATTGTGGGCACTAGCCATCTCTAAGGACTTATCATCCTCCACTCACGTTGTTTGGCAAGCAATAGCAATCTTTTTAACCTTTGGAGCAAAGCTGAGCAAATTTTAGTAGATTGCTAGAGAAGTTGACACCATATATGGAGTGACTACCACGCCCTGACTCTCTGTTCTAACCATAGTACTTAACTGTTTAATCTTCACAACAATCCTATAAGGCAACTCTCCTCATTTTTAGAGAGGAAGAAACGGAGAGGTGAAGCAGAGCATCAAGGACACACAGCCAGTAAAGTGGAGCATTTGCTGCAAAACCCATCCTCTCAAGGGCCGAGAGCTGCGGCCTTCTGATGGGAAAGACAGAGGGGTGGGAGAAGAATCGCCTCAGGTCACAGGAAGGATCGCCGATGCCCTTTTATTACCTGTTATCTTGTGACTGAATTGTGTTATCTTCTTAACTTACATGACATGCTCATTTGGACACACATGCCTTTTTAGCAGCAAGTGTTTTTTTATATTTTTCTGAAAGAACAGGGCTCCTGCTGTGAGTGCCGGAAGGTGGATGGATATAGCTATTACACATCCTGATGAAATGCAGAGTAACTTGGATTTGTGGTGATGCTTACATTCCTGCTGCCCGCAAAGGACAGAACAATATGCTTTTCATCCCAGGACAAAAGAATGACAGCTTCCTTTAAGCTTCACCTTGAGGGGCACGGTGGGTCCTTGTGGGAGACACTCATCTATGCTCTGGGAGACAGTAGTCTGCTCAGAAGGTTAGTGAATCTGTGTGGGCGTCAACATCCTCTGTTGAGTTCTGTTGTAGCTTGTTCAGGTTACTCTAAAATATCATGAGCTAGGTAACTTATGAAAAACAGAATTTTACATCTCAACAGTCCAGAAGCCAGAAGATCCGAGAGCAATATGTTAGCAGATTTGATGTCCGACGAGGACCAACTTCTGAGTTACAGAAAAGGTCTTGTCACATCCTCCCTATGATGAAAGGACTTATGGGCTTTTCCCGTGGCTTCTATAAGCACACTCACCCCATCTATGCAGGATCTACCTTCAGAATTCAATCACTTTTCAAAGGCCCCATCTGCTATTGAGATAGCTGTAGCTATGTGTTTAGCATAGGAATGGGTGCGGTGGACAGACAAGCCGTTACGACTCATTACACAGTAAAGACATGAAAAGAACTTCCAGAGGAAGCTTGGTCATCTAGCTGCACCAGTTAAAATAGAAAAGCACTAGATAACAGCATGACCAAGATGAACCTATGAATCCCGATATCTCAAAAACTGTCCAAGCTGCCCCAAGAGTGTGGCATGGAGACCTGGGTGTTTCACAGCCTGAAGGTCAACTGAGTACAGATTTTAAAGCAGAACTCCATGGGGATTTTTTTTAACATCTTTACATATTTTTACTATTTCCATCTCCTCTACCATGAGAAAAAAAGATATTTATAGTTATCAGAGCGAAGATATAGACGGAAATAACTCTAAGCTTTCCATTCAAAGTGTATAGGATTCTGAGATCAGCTTTAATGCAGACAGAAAGAAACTTTTCTCCCTAGGTGTCTTTGGGGGTGGAGTGGGGCTCATGTCATTAGGAGTTTGCCTCAGAGGTAAAATAACAGAGTTTTAGTAAGTTGTCCGAATTTTAATGACTATCCCTGCTGGGGAAAACTTAGTCACTGGACTTTTTAATGCACTTTAAGAAAAGCATAGATATACAGGAGCTACAAAAGGGAACCTCTCCAAAGAGTCTTTAAAGCTTTAAGATTTGACCTGTTAAAATAGAGAGACAATGTATAACTTCAGGAAAAATAAGTTGGGATTCGAGTGACTGCCCTTCCCCCCACCATGTCTCCCCGGTTGTAGCTGCAATTCTGGATGAATGTAATGGTTGCCTCCAACCCCATTCCTTTTCGGTTTCCATTAGGACCAATTTGCGTGTGTGAAATATGTGTTTTGCTATGGTCCTAGGTTTGATATTAAATTTACAGAGTAAAATAATGAGGCAAAAGATATTTATTGACACTGACCAGAACATGGACAAATATTTCCAAAGAACAAGATGAGAACATTTCCTGGTTTATTTTCTCACAGAGAGCCACGGGTACTCTGAAATCAAGAAGTGCCCTTTGTCCCTCTGTAGAAAAGCCCAGGCAGACAGCAAGCTTCACCAAGAGCTAGCCCCTTTGTCCTTCTGACCTACAGGCTGGGTTCCTGCAAGTCAACTGTAGTCCTTGACACTCAGTCCTGCCTAGGAGGCCCAAGTGAGGGCTCTCTCTTGGGAGTTTCACTATTTACAGCTAACATGTCATGGTGGAGGCTCCAGGCTGGGCTAAAAGATGGTGCTGAAGAGACTCTGAACCCAGCAGCATCTGTTCAAGAGAGTGAGCTACAAAGCAAGGTGACCCAGGTCCCAAGCGTGTCCAGACTGTGTTCCTGCACAGAGCCCACCCAGTACGAACAGGTTCTCAGGACACAGGGGCTGTACAGTGAGGGTGACAGCTCCCCAACTCTGAAGACCCCAACATTCACACGTAAGAACAAAGTGAGAAAAGGTCTTTCCCAAAACTTCCTCTGCCTTCTTTGTGGTATCAAGGCTACTCACAATAAGCAACTGCTGTGATATCAGAAATTCAGCCCCGGAAAAGATCATTTTCCAAATCAAAATGGCTTCATCCTTATCTCAAGATGCATTTCACACTCCAGATGAATGGGTACACAGTGTAATGTGGAATCTCAAAGTGAAAACTTTTTCACATCCTTCGGCTCACTCAAGTGAAGTTTCTCCTCTAGAAACTCAAAAGTGGGTGAGATCAGCTAAAGATGACACACACGGAGCTGGGTTGTTTTTTTCTTTTTTAATAATTTAATTATTAGACTCATGCCAAAAATTGAACGTGCATGGAATATTAAATATTCTTCTTAAAGCAATTTGGGCACAGAGAATCACACACTCAAGGACTGGGGCTGAGGAAAAGCTCTCCCCAAAGTGCCAGTGGTTTTTGTTTGTTTGCTTGGAAAAACAAATGGCCACACAATCAGAGGTAAACAATGTTTTCTTCAGCTCCGTCTCCAGCATCTCCACCGTGTCCAGTCACCATCGGAAGACTTAGTTTTGCTTCTGTTGTGAGTGTCTGTGGCTGGGGGCCATGCTGATTGGAGTCTTGGGGATATGAGGATTCACTCTGGAAGGAGTCCAAATCTGCAACTGAAAGACATCATAGGTTACAGGAGACTCCACTTGGAACCCACAAGACAGATGACACTTTCTGCTTCACAATTAGGAAATAGAGCGGCCTTGTGGTCAACCAAAGAGAAAATGCCCAAGTCCAGGAAGACGGGAACAGAGCAGCTATCTAGTGAGGACATCAATATTCAGTCATGGGCACAAGCATCCTAGGAATGAAAATTGCCTTCACAGAACACTCTTAAGGGAGTGTCAAGTGCATAAAGACTGGTCACATTCACTGTTGCCAGAGAAAAGGATTCCCACTGATCTTAAGTGGGTTCAGGCCTCAAAACTGCAGACAGCCTTTTGTGCATCACAGACTCTGTATATATCTTCCTTCAGAATGCTCAAGTCAAGAATTGGTCTCAGGATGCATGGTGGCACACACCGTGTTAATCCTAGCACTCTGGAGGCGGAGGCAGGTGGGTCTCTGAGTTTGAGGCCAGTCTGATCTACAGAGAGAGTTCCAGGACAGCCAGGGCTACACAGAGAAACCCTGTCTCCAGAAAACAAACAAGCAAACAAACAAAAACCAGCCAACCATACAAACAAACAAAACATGGTCTCAAGACTCCATTTATCTTGGGTTTCACTAGTGTAGGCAAGGAAGGGGTCAGGAAAAAGGGGGCTGAAGAGTGAAGAAGACTGTCTATCCACCCACCATACATGTCTGCTAATGCTACACAAAGGACTTTGCAAGAGCAGCTAGGTTTCTGGGAAAATCTTGCTAACTGCAACTGTAGCTGGGCTTGCAGTTTTTTTTCCTGGTTGCCTAGCAACAGCAGGCACTGTCTCCCCTTTTCTGATAAAAGCTTCTATATTGTGCTTTAAGGGGGTAGATGAAGGGGTGCTTTGATTTGAAGAAAAAAACATACTTGCTCCAAATCATTTTTATGGCATTTCTCCCAATATCCAACCTCCCCGAGGTAGCAAAATTACAGGTAAGCAGCTCCTGGTTAAAGGCAGAGGCAAGCAGATCTGCATGTGGAGTGAGGGCAGGTCATCTTGAGGTCTACCTATTTCTATCTCAGTCATCAAAAAGAAACCATTATCCCCTTTGCCACATTTTATCCTAAGCCACCGTTATTTAGACAGCTATCATACCTGTCTCCATCCTAATGATAAAATGCTTCTAACCTTTTCCTCCAGACAGGAAGCTTGCTGCTAGGGAATGCAGTATGGATGGCTGGGTAAAAATGAAGGGCAGTATGTCCCCACGGGGCTTCATCATTTTGCTATCCCTCAGGTCTTCCCTTTTTTCCAATAAGAGGTGGGGATGACTGGGGAGCAGCCAGGGCCTTAGGAAGTAGAGTCAGATCACATGACTCTGAAATAATGGAGGACCCTGGGGGTAGGGTGAGGAGGCAAGGCTGCCTGCTTCAATCAGAGGCACAGGCCAAGCCTAACTCTTTTTTTTTTTTTTCCTTTTTCTCCTTGAGACTGGGTCTCTCATATCCTGAGATAGCCAAGGGTGATCTCGAACTCCCAATTCTCCTGACTTTCTGGGTTGTGGAATTACAGATACAAGCAACCATGCTCAGTTGATGTGGAACTGTGGAACACTCATGGTGTTCTGGATATATGCTAAGCGGGCAGTCTACCAATTGAGCCACATCATCACCAACCCAGGAAGAAAACCTCTTACGCTGGGGGAACGTGACTTTAAGTCCTGTATCCCAAACACAAGGAGCGCCTTATCTAAAGGCTCTTGAAGATGCTTCTGAGCAGGAGCCATCACATCTGTCAGCATCTTCTCGCCACCAGCCGAAAGCTGTGCCAAGTCTTTTACGTTCCACATCGCTTTGCAACTCAAGATGTAACCCACAGTTTACAAATTGGGAAACTAAGGCGCAGGCTAGTTCAACTTTTTGCCCAGCATCACACAGCTGGAAGTATCTGAAACCTCAGCTTAGAGAACTTCAGGGCTCCAAAAAGGTACCTCCCTCTTCAGGTCTCATGACGTCACTTCTCAGTGAGCCGCAAGTGACTTGCCCCAGCTCTTTCAGGTTACAAGATCCTACATGTCTAATATCTTCTCTCTACTCACCCTCCTAAAAGATAGCAAAGAAAAAGATGTACTGAGCCCCTTTAAACCAATGGGGCAGCAATTACAGGCCTAGCAACCTCCCCTACATGGTCAGACAAAGGCAAAGATCCCAAGCAATGATTACAAATCAACCTGGGCAAGACTACAAATCAACCAGAAGTGCTTCCCCACCCTATCTGACCACTTTAAGAGACAGGGTATGCTTGTCTGTGGACATGGTGTTCACAAGATCTTAATTCCTCTCCCAAGCTCTTGGAACAGCTGGTGCTGATACAAAATGACTTCAAAGGAAAAAAATCTCAACACTTTCATCTAGCAAATACTGGCAGGTTGAACAGGTCACCTATGCTGCAGCAGCTGTGCCCCTCTGCCAATGGCCAGCCCTTGCCAATGGATAAGCCAGCCCTTGCCAGTGGATGGGCCAGCCAGGACACACAAACCATTACACTGAGAATGGAAAAAAAAAAAATCACCCATGGAAAGAGGTGGTTGGGAGCTGATTGCTGAAATGTGATAGCCCCCAGGCACACTCCTGTAATCCATGAAGCTCCTAGCCTTTTGGATAAAGCAGAGTCCAAAATGCCCAGGAGTCTGGCAATCTGGGATCTCATTAATGGCTTCAGGAGAAAAGCAAAAAGCAAGCCAAAGAACCAAATGCATATTGGGGAAAAAAAATTCTCCTATCTTTAAAATGATTGGCTACAGTTCCAGAAGACTGGGACACAATCATGATCATGGAACAGGAGTGTGTGTGCATACACACACTTGCACATGTACAGAGGGGAGCAGGGCTTTAATCAGAATATTTTGGAATGAGGATGAATACGTAAGAAAACACTATTTCTACCAGGACATTGGGCCCCAACTGGATGCTGCGTGGCCCTGTGTCATCCAGGGGGAACTCAATTTCCTGCTCCCCGTTCCTTCTTCATGTCTACCTGAACTATGCAGACAAGGTCAGGCCGTTTGATTTTGAAATAGAAGCCATGCTGTGATTTCTGATCTTATTATTCTATTTCTACCCCCGAGAGAACTTTAGCAGAGCAACTGTGTGTTTCTGAAAGCCAGCCACCTTTTCCATATTTCATTTTACCCCAAAGAAAGTGATCCTTACACAGAACCTGAAACTGA
Source organism: Mus caroli (assembly GCF_978045245.1). Lineage (NCBI taxonomy): Eukaryota > Metazoa > Chordata > Mammalia > Rodentia > Muridae > Mus > Mus caroli. Next base: position 23,418,534 of record NW_028227270.1, on the reverse strand, counting down.
AAGTATATTTCTTCAAATGGAACCTCGCCGGTTCAGAAAGCAGAATTCTTGGGGAGTTCAAATGAAATTATTCCATTCCATGGGTGATCAAAATGCCTGATGATTCATGGAGAGAAAAAGAAAACTTTCTTATTTTTTTTAATAAACAAAGAAATATTCATGGGATCAGGATCTAGTGACCTGAAAGGCAGGCACTATTCTAATGAGACACAATTTCAAAACTGCAACACTCTCCCTTCTGACAGGATAATTTGAACCTCACCACATCTCTGGAAACAGAACAGAGGACAGATTACTAAGCCTAAAATAGAGACAAATAAACTGAAACACATTTTAAAACCCAAAAGTCTGGCTCAACCAAGTGGAAAAGTAGAAGCCTAGTTCGGGGCCTCGTCTGCTTCAGACCTGAGCTACCGGCTTACACACTAACATGTTAACTTTCAAAGGAAATCCCCACAGCCACATTGTGAGGACCACTGTGGGTCTAGGCTAGCCCTCTAATGCCGCTTCAAATGGCAGAGACTGTCTCAATCTGACTGATATCATTTCTTTTTCTTGTAGATGACCCTTGCTAAGGGACATGCATGCACAAGCTAAGATGGTCCCCTTAGTGACAGCCTGCCTGTTGACGCTGGTGTGTGTGGCTCTCGTCCTTTCCTCTGTTCCCTAATACTGGAATGTCTAACACACACTGAAGACATTTGGCCCTCCACTGTATCACCATAATTAGTATCATTTTGAGCCAACTTGATAATTAGCTATTTTCATTACCAGCCTACAAATGGTTCAGAAACCATCATCAGTGTTATATCTATGATGAACAAAGTAACTCATAAACTGTGAAGTGATTCAAATCTACACCATGGGGTGAAATGTCGCCCTGGGCAAGTCATGAAGGATTGGGCTTGAAATCCTCTATTTGGGTTCAGTGACTCTACAAACAACATTCTAGAAGTAAAGACAAAACAAAAGAATTCACAATGCAATCAAATCCATTACTTGAAGTTGCATTTAAATGAATGTTTATAAGGGAGTCATCTTTTTTTCCATTCATCTGTCTTCAGCCTTCTCAACAACACATGTTTGAACAGAGCCCACACATTAGCCTTAAAGGGCTGGGAAACTAACTAGTACCATTCATAGCTGCAATCTACACTTGATCTCTGCTCTTGTGACCAGCAAATATAAGAGTCGCTTGCCAACAAGACAAGGCTTGTCTCTAATTTGAAGACAGGTAGTTAGCATATTCTTTGTCTTTTCCTGAATTTTCTGTATATGAAAACATTTTATTTATTTACATATTTATTTTCTTGTGCATGTACGTGTGCGTGTGCGTGTGTGTGTGTGTGTGTATTTCAGATCGAGTCACACTGTATAGTTCAGGCTGACCTTGAACTCATGATCCTCTTGCATCTACCTCACAAATGCTGGGACTACTAGTATGTGCTGCCACATCCTTCAGGAAAAGCCACTTGCAATCACGACCATTTTGAAATGAAAGTTTTATTTAACATTAATAACACTATAACTTTCATCCTAGGCATCGGTGCCAAGGTCTGAATGAACCCAGCAGCATAGCAATGGCCGAGGACCCAGACGTTCGGGGTGCAGCAAGCATGCTTGGTCTACTCTTTTGAAACCATTGATGTCACATTGTTTAACCCTTCTTACCTCACACAACAGAACTCCAGATCTCCTGAGCCATGGTTCTGCTCTTGTTTATTTTAATCAAGATTTCTGACTTGTCTTATTACTACTATGTCCCTCATGCATGTCCCCAAACTCAAACGTCCCACCATCCTAGAATAACTTCTTCTCCAAGAGATGACTTTATCATTAATGTTTCAATTCTCCAAAATAATTTTTATATCCCCATTTAGTCACTGATTCATGCCTCCACTCTGAAACATTTAAAAAATCATTTCCTGATGGCATCACTGGCAATCATTATTTTTTTCTCAGGAGCATTAATGTACAGCATTTTCCCTCTAATGGAAAACATTTATTGCACAGAGCTTGAGGTATCTTCAGAGCAAAGGAAAACGGGTCTTTGTCCCTAATTTTGCTCAATTCGATTTTCCATAGTGAGCCACAAAACAGGATGTGGGCTTCTGATATGAAAAGCAATCTAGGGTTGACAGCTGAAACAAAAAGAATTCTAAATTAGTGTTGTGATTCTGTTTTTCCCTAGTCTTTGTGTACCAATACTGCACCTAAAATAAAGTAATGAGAGAGGGGGGAAGGAAAGAAGAGGGAGGGAGAGAGGGAGGGAGGGAGGGAGGGAGGGAGGGAGGGAGGGAGGGAGGGAGAGGGGGAGAGAGGGAATGTATGTGGTGTGAGCATATTGAAATTATAAAGAAAGTAAATTGTTTGACAATGGTTCTTAACATTGTGACTAAAAACTGGTCTTTGCAGTATTTAAGGCTCTTGAGATGGTCAACATCTCCAGTGTAACCAATGGCAGCTTAGGGAGTCTCTTCTCACAGGGCCCCAGACAGGATTTTTTTCCTGTGAAACAAACGCAGGCTAGGGTACTAGAGAACTATAAATCCATTATAGACTGCAGAGAAAACAGATGAACAAGATGCCAGAATAAACCCTGGGTGAGAGGGTGGAAGCAGGTAAGGCCTTCTAAATCCAGAAGTGCCGAGCCACAGTGGAGCAAAGCCAGACTTGTTAGTGGCTGCTGAAAACCGTGAAGAGTAAAGTGAACAGGAAACTCCACAATAGTTAGCTAGGTCAGGCTGGCAGCTGGACCAGGGCTCAAGCTCGGCATCAAAGTCCTGGAAGGGAGTAGACACTCTGCGCCCCGTGATGGGATGAGAAGGAAACGCACAGCTCCATCCATCCATAAAGATGCTTCCATATAGGAGAGAGGCCTGCATTCCATCAAAAGTCTATGCTCCGCCAAAGGAACAATGTATAGCTGCAGAATATGTAAAATGGTACCACAGGGATACAGTCAGCAAACTCTGGAATGGGGATTTTTTTTTTTACCCAGAAAATTCAGACTTGCCTTTTCAACAAAGAAATCGAATATTAAGAGTGTACATTAAAAGAGAGAGGCAAAAGAACTTTAGAGTTAAAATACTCTTAAGGAATATGCCATTTAAAGGCAACATATGAAATTATTTGGACTCTATTTTCACAAAACAATCATCAAGGGTATTATTTACAAGACAATCATTTTCAACCACACAGACAGCTTGAGTTTAAGTAACAAATGTCAATATTGCTTTGGGTGTAATAACGACATTACAGAGATGAGAAACTGGTTCTTTCAGAAAATGATAATGAAATATTTTTTTCCAATAAAATGGTAAGCTGTCTTGGATATGTTTAAGATAACTCAACATGAGAGAGAAAGGGGAATAGAGCCATGGGCGACTGTGGGTTGGTAAGAGTTAAAGCTGGCTGTAGGTAGATGGAATTCATCAAATGGTTTTTGGGTATGTTTGAAAATTTCCATGGCTACTCTTAAAAGTCAATAGCCTTTCATATATTTGGATCCTAATATTATAAAAGGTTCTCTGTTGTTCCGACACTGTAGCTTCTATATATGTGATATAAATGGGACACGGTGGTGGTACGTTAGGGGCCTCGCCTAGATGCAAGCATGTTTACATCAATTTTCGTGTAATGGGATAAAAGGTCATTGGCAGGTTCATGTATGGGTTTCCATGTGCTTTAGAAAGACGTAAAAAATTGCCCATAAAATGCATGAGTTTAATTTGCATTTATATGTCCCTATAAAAACTGATACTGATTCCAAATGGTCTTTGTTCTTGCCTAGAAAGCCAATAACATCTCTTAGGTGAATTCTAATCCAGAAAGCATCCCATTTGATGTCCTGGGGCCTGTCTACCTTTAGCAATGAATTAAGGGAGGTTGTTCTGAAATTTGGATTTCTAATCTTTGCTCTTTCTAGATTGAATCCATTTGAGACTAACATGCTTAAGACACAGGAAATAAAAGTAGTTCATCTAACCTGATAATATCAAAGTAAGTTTCCAGTTAGAGTAAGAACAGATGTCAATACATTATCAGATGAATGCATGCATTAGTGAATCCCTGGTTCAAAAATCGGAACTACCTTGATCACTCACCAAGAAAACAGTCACTTGAAATTCCAATGATTTTATCAGGAAGATTACAAGAGGTAGAGTAAGGGGGGGGGCATGAAGGGAGGAGGGAAGATCAGGAGTGAAGTATGACACACATATGCAAATGTATTGGACGCTTCCTGGAAATTAAACAGGAGTGACTATAAATGAGTAGTGTGTGTATGTGTGTGTGTGTGTTGAACTAGTGGACAGAGACAGAAAGACAAACACAAAGTAAAGCTGCTTCTGTAACAGAAGTCACTGTTCAGCATGAGTCTTGATACAAATAAGAAAGAATATGGTTCTAAAGAGACAGTGGTATTGATGATAAAGGGTGGTTCTAAGAACAAAGGGTTGTCACTGAAAAGAAAATAGAAGGGGCTGGAGAGATGGCTCAGTGGTTAAGAGCACTGACTGCTCTTCCCAGAGGTCCAGAGTTCAATTCCCAGCAACCACATGGTGCCTCACAACCATTGGTAATGGGATCTGATGCCCTCTACTGGTGTGTCTGA